>NC_087224.1:17856575-17888185 GCF_015104395.2 Macrobrachium nipponense | reverse complement strand
CCCATGGAAATCATTCACAATTGAGGACAAATTTTCTTCCAGACACCATTCATGTTTGTTTGCTTAACCTCCTCCCAGGAATTAGCAATGTTCTTTACAGCATCAAGGATGTTTTGTGGATTTCCAAAAGTCCTTCAGAGTCAAGTCCTTCTGGTTTCAGTTGCCTGTAAAGCCATAGCAATTGTCCTTCGTAGGTAGTAGGCCTTGAACGAAGCAATCACTCCTTGGTCCATAGGCTGTAAAAGGGCCGTGGTATTAGGTGGAAGGTAAACCACCTTGACATTAGGGTTGAAGTCTCCCAGCTGGGCAGGGTGTCCAGGGGCATTGTCCAGCACTAGCAACACCTTAAAGGGGATACCCCTTGGAGGCGCAATACCGCTCCACACTTGGAACAAAATGGTTTACGAACCAGTCCTCAAACACTGCAAGTGTCACCCATGCCTTCTTGTTGACTTCCAAATTACTGGTAGTTGACCCCTTCCAAATGCCCTTGAGTGCCCTTGGATTTTTCAGCCTGATACACCAACAAGGGCTTCAGTTTGAAGTCGCCAGCAGCATTACCCCCAAGAAGTAAAGTTAGCCTCTCCTTGCTGGCTTTAATGACCGGGTGCTGCTTCTCCTCCTTGGCGATGTAAGTGCGGTTAGGCATACGCTTCCAAAACAAACCTGTCTCGTCTACGTAAACACTTGCTGAGCAGAATAACCCCCCTCCTTAATTATCTCAGACAACGCTTTAGGAAATTCTTACACTCGCTGCTTTCTCATCCCCACTAGCAGCTTCACCTTGCAATTTAAGGTTATGGTAATTGGGCCCGAGCCTTAAATCGCATAAACCAACCCCTACTAGCCACAAACTCTTCACTTTCACTTCCCTCCCCCTTTTCTTTTTTCAACGCTTCAAACAATCTTTTCGCCTTCTCCTGAATCAACCATAAGGCTGACTGGGATACGCCGTTGATTTTTGGTCTTCCAACCAAAGCACCAATAACCTTTCCATTAAAATTATTAGACACTACTCTGCTTAGTTATCACTGTCGCTTTCATAGGAGCAGATCCTTTCACATGTTCACGATGCGCTCTTTATCTTTGATAATGGTAGCAACGGTCGAACGGCTAAGGCCAAGCGGAGCGGCCAATGTTTGTTGCGTTTCTCCCTTCTCAGATCGCTTTATCAATGTCCACTTTAATTTCCATGGTGATGGCCTTTCTTTTCTTCGATGCACTACCATCAGAAGAGTCCGCCTTGCGCTTGGGAGCCATAACAAAGAGCAAAAAGTTACAAAAACGATACAACACGAGGGAGAGAGAGGCAGTGTAACAACCAAAAATGGCGTATGGGCGAGGAATGAGCGTAGCGAAGCGACGCCGTCCTCTCCCCCACAAAGCGTATTCTTCCGCCGTGCGCCGAACTAGTTCGCGTTTGTTTTACGTTGCTTACGACGCTAAACCGCGTAAGACGAACGACGCAAAATATTATTTTTTTATATTTTTTGGGGGATGGGGGGCGCGTTCGTAACCACGAAACATCGTAAGTCGAGACCAGCGTAACCTGAGGACTTACTGTATATTAATAATTAATATACAAACCCATTTTTTGTGAATGCCTTCCTAGCCGCTTTTCCCATTCATGTATGTAAGGGTTGGCAGCAAGGGTGTATTTACACCTTAATCATGTACTCTTGCCCTTTTTATACTAAAAGCATTACAGTATACAGTGGGCTCCCCGTATTCGTGTTCTCCATATTCTCGGACTCACGGATTTGCGGATTTCTCTCTGGACCTTATCTACCCATTATTTACGGGAAATTCGCCTTTTTGCAGGTTTTTTCCATCGATAAATAATCCCAAATTAGTGTATTTGGATGTCATTTTCATGACTAAATACATTTTTAATGCTAAAATGATTTACTAACTATTTTAAAATATTAATACTGTATTAGTAAGTTTAATAAGATAAATGATATCACATGATAACAATAATAATTCTCTCTCTCTTTCTTACAGAGATGTATGTTTTCTGTATGATACATAAATGATTTAGTAATTTTCAAATAATTTAAATGTAAAGAGCAATCAGTTCATTAAAGAAAATACTATAGTGCATTAGTAAGATGTAGTTTAGAAATTAAAAAATTATGTAAGAATGAAGGAAATCCCAGTCTTCACGCATCTTTCTTTCAAACTCCAGGTACCAAACCGAAGTCCAACAGCTGTCAAATATATCAAGTAATGTGACAAAAGGGTAGGGCATCTCTCTCTCTCTCTCTCTCTCTCTCTCTCTCTCTCTCTCGGTCTCTCTCTCTCTCTCTTACTGAAATGAGAGATTTTTATGATATGTATATATGTAGTTTTATACAAATAATTTTCAATAATAATAATAACTAAATATGGTATAACTGTAATACAAAAATCATATGAGATAGTATTTTAAAGAAAATACTACAATAACCTTTCCATTTCACACTTTCAAATATGGATAACTCTCTCTCTCTCTCTCTCTCTCTCTCTTACTGAGATGAGAGAATTTCTATGGTACATGTGTATATGTTTATTAATATTTTCACATAATAATAATAATAATAATAATAATAATAATAATTGAACTAATTTCAAAATTCATGTGATAGTATTTTAAAGAAATACAATAATCTATCCATTTCATTCTTTTGAATAAGGATAACTCTTGCCCTCTGTTTGGCATGGAAAGTTTATGTATACATATATACTTTAAGGCATTACTACATTTTATGGTGAAATAATAATATACAGTACTAGTTTTCAAATAATATCAAGTTTAATGAGATTAAACAATAACCTCTCTCTCTCTCTCTCTCTCTCTCTCTCTCTCTTCTCCTCTCTCTCTCTCTCTCTTCTCTCTCTCTCTCTCTCTCTCTCTCTCTCTCTCTCTCTCTCTCTCACATATGTTTATTTGTTTTGTAATATAAATAAATGATTATACCTTATAACTAATTTTCAAATATTGATAAGATTAATAAAAAAAATAGTGATTCCCAGTCTTTTTATCCACATGGAGGAAGGTGGGCGGGGGAGTAAATGACAGTTTGATATACGAATTGGTGGAGGGGAAGGAGTCGGAGTCTAGGAGTTATTCTCTCTCTCTCTCGTCTCTCTCTCTCTCTCTCTCTCTCTCTCTCTCTCTCTCTCTCTCTCTCTCTCTGTTATTGTCTGTAGGCGTATATTTTTTAAATGGTAAAATGTTTAAGATGGCTCTGAAATGAAATTAATAATATAACCTCAAAGATTAATGCAGTAATAGGTTAGTAATTTTAGGTATATTTGAAGTAGGATGATATTTAAGGTATATATTTGGTATCTGAACTTTCAAGATAGGCAATTATAAGCATTTTTAGAGGTGGTTCTAACTATTTGCGGGTTTTAATTATTCACGGGGGTGTCTGGTACACATCCCCCGCGAATATGGGGAGAACACTGTATTAGCAGTTTACCAGTCTGCTGTTTAATATAAGTGACTCACTGTTGTTTTTTAACTATTATGTAAGATAAATTCATAAAGTAAATAAGTCTACAGGCATAACCAGCTCCGTTTCAGGGAGTCCCTTCTCACCCCCGCCCCCTTCAGAAGTTGGGGGAGGTAGGATGAAACTCTATTATAAACCATCGTGGGGGTCCCCACTATAACCCTGCCAAATTTCATGCCTATCAGACCCGCTGTTTGCCCGTGATTGAATGACAGACGGACGGACATACATAATGCCCATTATAGTATAGTAGGATATATTTATTTTTTTAATTTGACATTCATGCTTAACCTCAAGTAGAATTTATGGGGGAAAACTTCAGAGGTTTGCCCTTTGTTTTTTCTCTTCCAGTATTCTTCCTTCTCCTTCACCCTTTTTGCTCGCTTGTTGGGCGAGGAGGGGGTTTGTGTATGTGTGGTGTTGTTTGAAGATCTCTCATCTCGAAGGGCAGTGCCCTTTGGTATGAGAGGAATATCCTTTTTTAATCATATTTTGTTGTTTCTGCAGACTAATAGTGAGCAGTAGTAGATTATAGCAGTGGATGGTTGGATATCTCTTCCTGTTGGTTATCCTATCTCTTGGAATTGTGCCTACAACACAATAGCATACTGTGACATTGGCCCTCAAGCGTTTGTATGGATCCCCTGCTGTAAACCATATTGAAATGCTGCTGTTATCTTGGAGTTTTATTACTGGACAGCCTCTGTGCAGCTACCCTGTGGTTGTTGACTACTACTGATGCTGTTTGTGCTTCATCCTGTAGAAGTAGTCCTGCGAAAGAACGTCTCCTCCATCACTCTTGCCTTCCTTCTCTGAAGCTCGAGGAGGCTCCGGAATCCGGACCAGCCTCCTCTGGCCAAGAAGAGGAAGGATGCTTTTCCTCCCCTAAGAGGTCCTTCTGCAGGATTTCTAAGAGGTTGCCTCCTTCCGAGGAGGCACTGGGATCCCTCGTCAGCTGTTCCCAACCTTTGGGTTCGGGAACCAATTTGCTTTCCCCTGGTCTTGAGTTTCAGGAGTAGTAGGAGTGCAGGCTTCAGCTTGCGTTCCCATCTTCTAGACAGGTGGTGTTTTGGGAGCTTGTTCGTGAATCATTCAGAAGGCTCGTGTTTCGAGAGAAGGGATGAAGCATTCACGTGTCTCGTCCATTTTTGCCAACCTGTCGAGCACTCGTCAGTACTTGGTAGTTCCCACCTGGTTTTTGATTCCAAGGAATCATACACCTGGAGAAACAGAGAAGCCAAGGAGTCAATGGGTTGTTGTTGGCTCTTCTTTACCTTTGGGTTTTGGAAACTGATTTGCTTGCTCCTGGGCTTGTGTATTGAGAGCCACAGTAGTGCAGGCTGCAGCTTACATTCCTGTCACTTGTCGAGAGGTTTGCCTCAAGGCAGGTGATGTGTTGGTGCTCATTTGCTAGTCATTCCAAGTAATCGTCCTTCTATTGATGCATGAGGATCCAGAACTGTTGACGGACAGTCCAAGTTCAGGCACAGGGCAAGAGGAGGGACTTTTCAGAGGAATACAGCGGTTTTTGTATTTGTATACAATTTTCTCATTCATAAAGTGCTCAACTAGTAATTGTTCACCCTGAATTAGTGTGAATGTTAGAAGACTTTGCCTGCCCTGATAGCACTGCTTCCAGGGTAAAGAGAAGAGTTCCTCCTTGAACCAACCTTTGCAGTGACTAGAAGCAGTTCATCAGGCAGTACATCCTTGTGTTTACATGGCTAAATACTTCCAGCCTTCATTGCAGGCACAGGCTTTATTGCCAAACAGCAATAAAATAGCTGGAATTCTCTTTCAGTCATCTGTAAATTTCAGGGATTAGAGCTGTCTTTACTGGTTGGTGTCATTGACGGGACTTTTTCCTCTCGTCAGAATCACGAAAGTTAACTTTACTATTCTGATTCAATTAGGAAAGATGTAGGTCCACCAACCTCACTCTTAGTTCTTTCATGTGAGAAGTAGTATTGTTTGTCTCCTCACTTGAGATTCTACTACTGAACACCATTTGACTCTCGTTTAAGACACATAAGCCCTTGCGAGAATCATCTGATAGTTTTGTTTTTAAAGACTGCATCTCATCTCTCTCTGGCATTGACAAAGAGGATAGATGATTTGCTTGTATCATCTTCAACATCACCCTTCAAAAGGTGGGTTTCGTGTCGTGACTCCATCACAGTTGTCAAATCATTCAGCATCTGATTCATGGGTTCGAATTTCATGATCCCGTGCACTTTGGACTTGGTATTTGTTGATCTAGATCAGTCATTACTTTGTCCTATTGGTGTGTTGCAGTACCTGCGGAAGACTCGACGCCCTTTATGGTATGTGGAATTCCTTTCTCCACTACTTGCTCACCAATGGAAAAGTGTCTAAGGACATGTTCTTCCTCCGAGTCTTATGAGATCACAAGTAACTTCTCTGCAGAGAGTTATGTCACCTGTATGCTCTTCCTGGGAGGAGTGCCAGTGGCTTGGTCCTTTCATCGCATTCTGAAGAATATGTTGGACTGGAAGATAAATGTAGTCTTATTAGGACCACATATATGTCTTTCTTCCTTCAGGTTTTTGCCCACAGGTTCTTCGAACGCTTTTCCGTGGACCTGTGGTGGATGCTCAAGTTGTGTTTGCTTACCCGGCTCCTTCAAGAAGACAAGTCGCATCTCACCTATGGTGTGTGGTTCTAGAATTAAGAGGAATGCAAGAGTGACTGGCCTCTCCCTCTCATCCCTCCTCGTCCTTCTACCCCTCTTCCTTCGGGTTGAGGATAGGACTCAAACTTACATTTGCTGGTCGGACATTTGATGCATTAAGCCTATATACAGTTTCCTTTCTATTTGTCTTCTCAGAATCATAGAAGCAATCCTGTTCCTTCCTCTAGCAAGGGGTGGAAGGAGACTGCCAATAAGGCAAACCCTTCTCTGATGTTTGCATTAATGACTCCAACTCTCAATATTCTTCGCAGCCTTTTTCAAACGAGTTCATATGAGTTGCAATTCCTTACTCATTATGAAAAGAACCAGAGGTCTGACTCTTGATCTTGCAGTTCTTATACCCCAATCAATTTGTCGTTCTTTCGACCAGGAGGAATAGCCCAAGTGTGCTGAACTCCAGTCAGTCCTAGAAACTCACTCAGATCCCTCCCTCCAATAAGTGAGTCTTTCTATTGTAAAGGACCAAGGGTTTGTATATTGTATTGGAACAAATCACAATTGTCCAACACAATATACAAACCCTTGTTCCTTTACATGAGGAATTACCTTCTCCCTCGTGTAAAGGACCTCAGGTTCGTATAGTTAGGAAAAATACAATTTACTTTCAAAAATTGTGATTTGTTCCTACACGATACACAAACTCTCGGTCCTGTACACGAGGGAGAAAGTAATTCCTCATGTAAAGGACCTCAGGTTTGTATATTTAGGAGAAATACAATTTACTTTCAAAAATTGTGATTTTTAGAAAGTAAATTGTATTTTTCCTAACTGTGTAAACCTGAGGTCCTTTGCACCAATGCCCACTTCATGCCACCCCTCAATCTGAAATCGGGGCCGAAAGGCAAATTGGGAATGTTTTCATCTGGGCAGGCGGGTCTCCCCCCCCCCTACTGGACGGTAGTTACTGCCTTACTACCTTGTTCAAGAATTTTAACAGCTGTGTTCATGCTTCACTGTAAGTAATTCCTATTGTAAAGGCCCTCAGGTTTGCATAGTTGGGAAAAAAACAATTTACTTTTAAAAATTGTGATTTTCTCGTACTAAAAGACTATACGAATTCGTACTGTAGTATTGCATTTTATAGAGTATTAATACAAATATATAAAACTCAAATGCATTAAGCAAATTTTGATGATAACGCAGTAAAGTACAGTTTGTAACTTATGATACAGAAGTAGAGGGAGCATCTGTAATGGTAAATAAAGATATATAAATGATTGTGTCAAAGACTTATTTGCTCTCACTTAATTTACATTGTTAAATATTTTTTTATTAATGGCAGTGTTATGAGATACATTTACATTATAGGACCCAGAAAACTTTGTACGATATGTTATACATACAAAGTATCTTGTTGTATGTTATGACCTAAAATACTTTATTATAGATTCTATCAGAGATTCAGAGATTATGAAACTCATAGGTGAATTTTTATTTATCAGTATTTCATAGTTTTTGTGGATATTTGATGGGTCTTGTTTTATACTGATTAAGAATTAATTTTTTAGGTTTTGTTGATCCATGCAAACATCCGACACATCATGCAACTAATATTACTGCACGTAGTTCCCAGAGGAATCAGCGCATGAGTAAGTTCTTTTTCTTAATGCTATCTTTATTAGAACTGTCTATTTACATGTTGTGATTACAGGTACTGGCAGTCCCCAGTTTACGACAGGAATTCTGTTCAAGCACTGTGGTGTCACCCAGGACATTGTCGATAATCATAAGAAAATCTTGACCTTAATCCTCTGAGTGTCTTTAAAACGGCATAACCTGCATTTTGATTGAGCTTTTCATAATAAAACCTCCAAATTTTTACCATTCTACTATTTTGGAGCCATATTACAGTTTTAGTCTTCCATCAGACTTGCATCGTAAGCCTATAACTTAAATTTTAACTGGGAAATAATTTTTTATTTATGTATTTGAGGAGCGTCGTAACCTTGGAATGACGTAAGCAGAGTCCAGCGTAACTCGGGGACTGCATGTGACCTGAAATTAAAGGACAATTTTTAGTGTGGCATTTGAAAAGTAAAATTACCACTTAAATTTTTTTGGCAGTTAGTAATGCAAAATCTTATTTTTCATAACTTGCTAAGTCAAGTAGTCATCCTAGTGTTATTTGAAGAGTTTAGAAGATAATTTTATAGTTACCATTTCATAGTTTATGATTATAGGTAGCTAATGACTACTGGCTTCTGAAGTGCAGTAGGTAGGCCCACATCCTACTTGCTAAGTCTTGACTAAGTGAAGTGATATCATTTTGCAGTTTGCTTCATATCTGTGAGTTACATAGTCTTTTTACTAAGGTTTCCAGCATGACCATCTGGCCTACATGGGCCTTATTAAGCGCCTGTGGTGTGATCGGTATGGTCTTGGCCTGTCACCTTGGTGGCCGCGAGTTCGATTCTCGGGCATTCCTTTGAGGTGTGAGAGATGTGTATTTCTGGTGATAGAAGTTCAATCTTGATGTGGTTTGGAAGTCACGTAAAGCCGTTGGTCCCGTTGCTGAATAACCACTGGTTCCATGCAACGTAAAAACACCATACAAACAAACAAACAATACATGGGCCTTATTGACCTCATAGGTCCCAGTACTTGGCCTTTGGCCTAAATCTCTTATTCCAATCACCATCATTAATGTTTTACATAAATTTGTCTATTTGTAGGATTAAGGGTTCTTTAATAAAACATATAATTAATATGTGATAACCTATATACAGAATTAGGATGTCTGGCCACCCTTATAGGATTTTAAAGTGGCATTAATTGTTTTGGAGAAACAAATAATGATGGTAGAAATTCTGTTTTCTATATACAGTACACTATACACCTTACTTTTACTTGTATTGTAGCATTTTTCTCTCCTTTATTCAGGCAAGGTTCCTTCTGCAGTCTGGGAAGACGTTGCAGAGGGCAGCTCACAATATTCATTTGAAGGGGGTGGACCACTGCCTGATGCTCAAATTCTTAGTCAGAGACAGAAATACCAAAGTGATCTCGAGCACAATGAATTAAAAACCCCTTTAAGTAGTTCTGTCTCTTCCTCACCATCAAGGACTTCAAAGAATACCGTCCAAGCTTTTCCTAGAAGGGGGGAAACTACTGTGACCAACTTAAATGGAAGCCATGACTCTCGCTTACCACAGCATGTTGATCCAAGGTCAACCTTAGATGAGCATTCTAGCCTGGAAAATTCACAGGGATCAGTGCATACTCAAATGGACCAGGTTTCTTGTCAGGAAATGCATGAAGCTGACATGAAAGAATATCAGGCAGAACAAGAGAGACCATTAAGATTTTGAAAAGAAAATTTAAAAATTTGGTGGTCGCCTTGTTGATGACAGCAATGGTGAGTTTTCTCACCATTTTAGTATCTTAAAAGATTGTCAGATTTATACCCTGCTCAAGATGCTATTCAGTTTTTTCTTATGCTAAATACTGTTTTTATACTACTGTACTGTAGATACAGGTTGTAACAATATGCATCCCAGGCTATGTAAACAAATAATTTTTTTCTTTTTAATATGCTTACAGATGTGCCACTGAAACAATTAAGGAAAAACGTTATATGAAGCAGAGTATTTGTGTAGATAAATATGTTTCCAATTGCAGGTTAGTAAGATGTTTAATTTTCATTTCCCCCAAGTTGGGCTCGCCCAGTTGTGCTTATTTAATTTTTTACAGCAAAAAGTTCGGCGTAAAGGTGAGAAAGCTGTTATGGACAAATTTGGATCTCCCCCAAAAGTTGAAGGCATCAAAAAGAGAGAAAGTGACAATAAGGAAGAAGAGGAGAAACATGAGAAGGAACCTACAAAAGAGGCTCCCAGGAAGAGAGACCTCTCGGTGCCATCTCAGATTTCAGAGCAGCCTGCAAAAAAATCCCATAAGCATCCTGGCAAAGGTAGTAGCTTTACATTTTGTTTTTAGACTACTGTACATTACGAATTAGCCAAGATTACCTTCTTTACAGCTTTGCTGTATGTGATATGACAGTGGGGTCCCCAATTTTTCACGCTTCACTTTATCACAGATTTTTGTGGACACGTCTTTCACTTTTACTCAGGAACTTTCACCAGTTCGCAAATTTTTCTATGGACCGTATCTCTTAAAATGATCAGCTTAACTCTTATTTTTAAGCAACACTGCATTCACTAATTTGCGTTGTAGTTTAATGGGTGCAGGGCATTTGGCAATTATAAGCGTTTTTAGAGGGGAATTTGCATTTTTGCATTGGGTTCTGGAACCTATCCCAGTGAAATAGTGGAGAAGCACTGTAATTTGATCTACATTTTTGGGTTCATTATAGTTACCTACCAGTTTTATCACATCTTATAGGTTGTTATTTGATTATTGTATGAAATTAGTTTAACCAGATCGTTGCACCAAAATTGTTACCTCTTCAGGGGATGGGTTAGCATGGCAGAATCTCATTTCATTAATATGTTATTTTTAAGATTTGGTACAAAATTGGAAACCAGTTTTCTCAATTGCAAGTTCTCTTAAGTCATGCGGAAAATTATCCCAACAAATTATTCAGAGCTGAAAAATCTTACATGATATCCATTGTAAGATTTTCCACTTTAGATCAAGATTTTCCACTTTTGTTTGTGATTTAATGTTTTTAGAAATCACCCTTTTGGGGCATTGATTCCCATATTTGGAGTTTTATAATAGAATTATTAATATTATTATTCAGTAGATGAAAACTATTCACATGAAACAAGCCCACAGGGGCCATGGACTTCAAAAACAAGCTTCCAAAGAATATGGTGTTCCAAACAAAAACTTTTTTCAGTTTTCTTCTGAAGATTGAAAAAGAAACCCACAAAATCACTTTGTAACTTGTTTACTTCTAAGTATTTACATTTAGTTTTACTACACACTCGAGTACTTTCAGGCCCTATCTGTGGCCCATTTTCAAGAGATGTTTGGGATGTTAGCCTGGGTCAAGGCCTTGACCCCAGCTAACATCCCAAACATCTCTTGAAAATGGGCCACAGATAGGGCCTGAAAGTACTCGAGTGTGTAGTAAAACTAAATGTAAATACTTAGAAGTAAACAAGTTACAAAGTGATTTTGTGGGTTTCTTTATCAATATGGTGTTTATTAGGAAGAATCAAGAGCAAGTAAAGCGAAATGCAGAGAGGAGAGATACCACTTATTAAAATAGAAAAGAAAATGAATTAGTAAATAGATAAAGTGGTAACAATGTATTAAAATGCAAGAAGACTAGTACCATTAGGGTAATAATGCATTTCATTTTCATTTGAACTTCTGAAGTTAGTGTTAAAAGGGAGAGGATGTTGTGAGTGATGAAACAAGCAGTGATATTGCTGATGAAGCCCCTCTGTTAGCTGACTTGTTTTCCAGTGACCACATGCCCTGTAGAGAACCAAATCAAATATAGTCAATGGAATAGTGTGGTAACAAAGTATTATCATTGAAATAAATTGATTTGAGGCCAAAGGCTCAAATTCATACAAAGATGAAAATTGGGTGTGTAATACAGTGGAACTCAAAGGCTTCCCAGAGAGCTTGACCTTCAAGGTTCTAGTCAGCTCATGATCTAAACATTCCTTGCCATTTCATCTTGGACTGTCCCTGGAGCCTCATGTGGTATGAAATTTATTGTGAAGAATAATCAAACATTTAGGATGTTAAATTAACCAAACTTAAATAGAACATGATCATGCCATGGTTAAGTAGCACAAAAATTTTAATAATAGCGGACCCCTGCTTACTCGTGGATGTTTTCTGTGGGACATTTTGAATATTTTCCTAGCCAAATCTTTCTTATATGCAACAATCATACAATCTATGCACCTGTTCACATTTCTGGGCCCCAGTATAATAATCCCGCTTGAAACTTTGAACGACAAAACAACCAGACTTACAACCTACAAATATCAAAAGAAGAGAGATCTCTCACAGACACAAACTCATCAACCATCAGTCTCCTGGTTCCTTCCCACTCTTGTTTGTTTATATTTTCACCCCAGACTGCCGCCATCTTGTCTTCTATAATGTTACAATACAACTAAAATACATTGTTTCCCTTATATGGAACAATATTTTGCCAATGCAGAAAATTAAAATGCTGTAACACTGATATATAATCACTCTTGCAGTGCTCCTCCATTTTTATGCAAGAATAGCTTTCAAAACCTGCTGAGGAAGTGCAAAAAAATGTGGAAATGCCAACGTCCCCTCTAAAAATTATAACTGCCAAATAGTACCCCTTAAACTAAAAGGCTTTTAATGCTTACAACTGTGTATTGTAACATTTCACTGCTTCATTTGATAGTCCAAACAAAAATATACCTTAAATTATCATACTAAAACAATTTAACTCTTTCATATCCGCTTAGTTTTGAGCACTGTGTCCCCAGATATCCGAGGTGTCTGGGAGCGCTCGACAGTGCGAAAAAATTATCATTTTGAAAATTCCGCAAAAATATAAATTTTATGCCAACAACGTTCCTTTTGCTGTCCTTTTTTTCTAAATGTTAGTATTTTATGGTGGAATAGTCAGAATAAGAGTCCCAGCCCTCTAAATACGAAAAAATGTGAGTTATTTAACAAAAAAAAAAAAAAAAAAAAAAAAAATCTTTACTTTTTTTTATATTTTCATTCCTAACCCAAAAACTATGAAAGTCAGGCGAATGAATTATTTTTCATGAGAAAGCCAATAAAATTCCCTAAATAACGACATATAAATAAATGGAAAACGAATAAGTCCAGCCGGTGAAAAAATTGATAGAAAAGAGGGTAAGAAACATAGCGCTCTGCCCGGCGCATAGTGAGAATTATCACTAGATTTTTTTTTTTTTTTTTTTAAGAGCCCTATCTCGGTTATTTTTCATTGAAATTCCTTTGTAAATATACGAAAATGTAGAGGAAACGTTGAAGAATAAAGGGAAGGTCAAGAAAAATGGCTTTGGATACGGCAACAGTTTCATTTTGAAGTTATAAATTGATCGAATCGAAAAAAAATTGTACCGTTGTCAACATTTATTGCTAGAATAACAATTTTTTGAAGAGCCCTATCTCGGTTATTTTTCATAGAAATTACTTTGTAAATATATGAAATTGTAGAGGAAAAGTTGAAGAATAAAGGGAGAGTTAAGAAAAATGGCTTTGGGGTCACAGAGGGAAGTGTAGGTGCGATCAGCTGATTTCATTGTGAGAATTTTACTACGCCAGGGATTTGAGCATGCGCAGTACAGAAACTACTTTGCTGGCGTATTGATGCCCGAGATACACGGTCCAAGGTATGATCTAGCCTATGGAAATTGCTACTTGTCCGAAAATAAAAAAAAAATGCCCCTACCACACGTACGAAAAATTTCGGTAAATTTTACATACCGCTACGTCAGTTGGATAGATAGGGGATAGAGTATTTTTACGTACTATTACGTCAGTTGGACATGAAAGGGTTAATATTTCAAATAAAAATACACCCCAAACCAGTCAGAAAAAGTGTACAAAAACCGAATCGTACAAACCAGGGCATACCAAAACAGAGGTTCCACTGTATTTGCCTATTTACAGATTTTTTCATAGAGCAATTACCGTATTTTCATATTTTCATGACTGAATTAGGATGATAATTTAAGTTATGTTTGGTGTTTGGACTATTAAAATAGACGTTTTAGAGGGGCTTTAAGTTTAAGGTATACGTACAGTGGACCCCTGTATCTGCTTTCTGGTATTTTTCCATGAGAAATATCCATAAATAACTGTACAGTAGTGCCTCCGTACTTTGAACATAATCCGTCCCAGAAGGCTGTTCGAAGTACAATACGTGGTTCGGAAGTCACGTAAAGCCCTTGGTCTCGTTGCTCAATAACCACTGGTTCCATGCAACGTTAAAACACCATACAAACAAACAATTTGTTCGAAATATGAAACAAATATCCCCATAAGAAATAAAGCGAATAAGGATAATTCATTCCAGCCAACCCACAAAGTCCCCTTTTTCAAATTTTTTCTATTATTAATGTGTTCAAAAGTTAAATTAAGAGTGTAAAGTAACGAAACATTGTTATATGAAGTAAAATTTTCTAAATTTAATTTTTTCTGTGCATGATTTGCGAACTGTATCGTAAAAATGCCACCGACTTGCTGGGGGATGGAGGGAGGAAAGACAGGAACCCTTTGAGCAAACCAAATTGGTAGCAGTATGCAAAGGTTGATAATAAAATCAATTTTATTCACATAATATTAGGTATAAGGATAATCAAAGGAATCAGTAGTATGTGAGAGAGAGAGAGAGAGAGAGAGAGAGAGAGAGAGAGAGAGAGAGAGAGAGAGAGAGAGAGAGAGAGAGAGAGAGAGAGAGAGAGAGAGAGAGATTTATACTTGGATCTTAAGTGCACAAGAGAGATTAATTATGCCACAGTACATCAACTTACTGTGCAAACAAACAAGTAATAACTCATGAATGCAAGAAAAGGAAAGAGAAATAAAATAACTTCATGAGGAGACCGTTTAAACAAACAATCAAAGGTATACAGAAGCTGAAAGCAGCGCCAGTTTACTTATTACAGAGCCGAGTTACTTTTACAGTAGTAAAAATTGTAAAAAAGCAATTGTCACTAGATTGGTATTTTACTGTAACAAAAATAAAAGTGATTTGGGCAGATCAAGTGTAAGTGAAAGAAATTGGCTAATAATCATCCCAGCCTAGCTGATAAGTCAGTGGGAAGCAGAGCCGTTTTCCCCCCCCCCCCCCCCCCCCCCCCCCCCCCCTCCCCCCCAAAAACAAAAAACCTCTCTCTCTCTCTCTCATCTCTTCTCTCTGCTCTCTCTCTCTCTCTCTCTATCTCTCTCTCTCTCTCTCTCTCTACCTTCTCTTCTCTCTCTCTCTCTCCTGATCTCTCTCTCAGCGCATCGAACACTGACTCGAGCAAGCTTTATTTTTTTTATATTGAATTGCATTTTATTGTTTTCATGTTTTATCATTGTTAAATTTATTGTGAAATATGTGAAATAACATTATATTTTTTATGTGAATTGGTACTGTTTTTACCTACATATCATAGTAAAGATTTTACAGTCTCTTCTTTCCTCAATAATACCATGACGCACTATAACTTAAAATCATTAATTTATTATTCCTCAAAAATATAAACGCTCCCTCCCTCTACCTCAAGTTAGCTGTATATCATCTCAATGACAAATGATTTTGTTAATCATTCATGCTAAATTTTATTGTGAAAAGCTTTGTTCTTTCGTTTACTATGTTGTTAATATTACAACTAGACTGTCTTGCTCGGCCATTATATCAAATTTATTGGGAAATTCCCTTTTTTATGTGAATTCTTATTGCTTTTACATACATAGAGTAATATTTTAACACCTTTCTCCTTTTCTCCTCAACATATCAGCACTCCCTCGTTCAGTCTCAAGTCAGTTGGGCGTGACATCACCGCGGTTACGCACGATTTTATACTTCTTTTATGCTAAACGTTAATTAAAAGCTAAGTTCTATATTAAATGCTTTATATACTTTTATGTATTTTGTTGAATACATTAAACTACTATATCTTATAAAGGAAAAAAAATTTAATACAGTTTAACTTGTAAGACCAAGTAGGCTATCAAATACAAGTATAAACTAGATAATCAGTCAGTTCGAAGTATACGAGCCTTTGTTCGACAAACGATACAAAATTCTCTGGAAAATTTTGTTCGAAAAACAGAAAGTTCGACTTAAGAAACGTTCAACAAACAAGGTACCGCTGTATTTTCATATCAATTTCATTATTAAATGCACTTTCTGTTATAAACTATATAAATAAAAACCGTGGTTTTTCTTGAGTTTGAACTAACAAAATATGCAGTTCATAGCATTTTTATAGGGGGTCTAAGTATTTGTGGATTCTAGCTGTAAAAGGTGGGGGGGGGGTTCAAAAGTTTCCCTGCGATTATGGGATGTCCATTGTAATTGGTGTTTGAACGATCAAAATAAGCAGTTATAAGCATTTAGAGGGGCTTTTTGGGTTTGAACTACTGAAATAGGCAGTTATAAGTGGTTCTAGAGGGGGTTTCGGTAGTCACAGGTAGCTGTGGTACACTTTCCCAGTGAAATACCATGGGATGACTAAATCAACATTTTAAATATTGTAATAAAGTACTATAGTATTCAGATTTTTAAAAAAGGATGACTGCTTTCTTTGTTATAATAATTCTAGTTTTAATTCTTCCAGAGGAACCTTCACAAGAAAATATTTCTGCAGCTCCTCCCAAAGTCCGTAATTATGAAGTCACGGAAGTCCGTAGATTCATGGAGAAGAAGCGTAGGGAACGTACCAAGAGTCACAAGGAGCAAAAGCAACGAGAGGAAATGAATCAGATTGAAAGAGAAGATAGACTGAAGGTATGAGAAAGTTTGTGTTACATATCACATATGTACTATCACATACTAATGATGTCTCATTTAGCTAAGGATGTTTCATAGAATTTTTTTTTTTTTTTTTTTCTGTCTTTTGGGTGTTCAAGATGTTATTTTTCCTAAAATAAGTTTTGGAAAGTTACTGTACATCCTAGAGGCCAACAGGCACATTTGTTCCTACAGAAACAACAAACCCTAAGTCCTTTACTAATAGGAATTGCTTACGGCAAAGCTGGAACACGGCTGTTAAAACTACTGCCCGGTAGGCAGGGAGACCCACCTGCCCGGATGTAAACATTCCCAATTTGCTTACGCCCGTCTTCCGATGAAGACATATGTTGAGCTCTTGCTGACTGGTCGGTAATCACGATTTCGTGGTGGGATCTTTCTTTTATTGTTTTGAATATTCTGTTTGATATCAATAATCAATATACAAACCCACTTTTTGTGGTGAGCCTTGCTAGCCACCTTTCCCCTTTGTGTATTTAGGGGTCGGCAACATGGGTGTATTCACATCCTGATCACTTACTCTTGCGCTTTAGAAGTAATGGCACAACAGTATTTATTTATTATTGAATTTGACATTGACGCTTGTTCTTTTGGAGAATCTACCAGGGGAAACTTTGGAGGTTCGCCCTTTGTTTTTTCTCTACTGGTATTCTTCCTTCTCCTTTGACCACTTTGCTTGCTTGTCAGACAAAGAAAGGGTGGGAAGTGTGTTGTTGATGTTTGGGGATCTCCTCTTGTTTCAGAAGAAGTGCCCTTTGGTGTTATCCTTCTGTTTTAATCATATTTTCTTTTTCTGCAGGATAACAGTGAGCAGTAGTAGATCACAGCAGTAGATGGTTAGGTGTCTCTGTGTTGGTTATCCTAATCTTTGGGATTGTACCTGTGGCTCATTAGCAAGCTGTGACATTGGCCCTCAAGTGTGTGTACGGTTCCCCTGCTAAAAAACATATTAAGTTGCTGCTATTATCTTGGAGTTTCAAATTTTGGATTTTACATCCAGAATTCATTACTGGAGAGATGACTCATTGACCCAATTTTGGTACAAGGCAGAAGGGTGTGAGTCATTTAGTAATTCGCTCCTGCTTGTAATTGGTAGTATTAGTGTTTTGCAAGTTCTTTAGATGATCGTCTTTTAAGACAGGACATCATGAGTCGGGGAGGTGGTTCTCTGTGCAGTCCTCTTCGTGAGGTTTTGAACCTGGAGAAGACGGATGCATGGCAAGATGTGGCAAATTCTCGCCAACTTTTGCCGCATTCAGCTCCGCTCAACTCTCACTCATGTCCGCATGAACGAACCAGTTGTAGGAAGAGAATACTCCGTTTTGTGGATGAGAACCTCTCCTCTCTTTTCGGGAAGAATTTTTTGCTGAGGTGAAAATATTTTCCTGAGTCTGTGCATTGCTATCATCACCTCAACTTGATGATCGTGCACACTATGACCCCCCTCCCGCTATTTCCAACAGAAGAGCAGGTGGGAACAGTCAATCCTCCTCTCTTTTTCCCTCTACTTCCTGGGTTACTCCGGGAAGGGTGAAAGAATAAGAGGAATTCTACAGAGTCTACTCACCAGTGTTCCCATTTTAGGAACAATCAGTTTGCCATAAACAGTCATCTTTAGTGTCCTGTTATCACTGTAGAAGCCCCCTTCAGAACAGCATCTTCGCTCTCTACATTAAAGATTAAGGAGGTATGCTTCCAGTCCTTAGTCTTTTCTCTTTCGAAATGAAGAAGAATTAGGCTGGCATTCGTTAAACAGGAACCAACAAATATACTTGTATATTCTCCTTGCGACATATGTCTGTTATCAGTTGCACTGTCCAAGTATAGGCGCTTACCTGTAAGTTAGTTCTTTGGTATGAGACTGAGATGAAAAGTGCCAAAATTTCAACCTTCGGTCTACTTTGACTCTACCGAAATGGTAAAAAAACACAATTGTAAGCTAAAACTCTTATATTCTAGAAATATTCAATCATTTACCTTCATTTTGGAACAAATTGGAAGTCTCTAGCACAATATTTCGATTTATGGTGAATTTATGGAAAAAAAAAAAAAAAAAAAAACATTTTCCTTACGTCCCCGTGGTAACTCTTCCGAAAAAATCATACGTGCGATTGTCGTAATGTTTGCACCATTATAAATTAGCCGTTACATAAAGTTTTATATATGAAAATGTGTGCAATTTCATGTAGAATACAACTAAAAATAATTGAAGGTAGCAGCTTTTCTCATTTTTTAAATATTTGCATATAAATCACGATAAATAGAAAAAAAACCACGTTAAGTCAACTTTGACTCTACTGAAATGGTCGAAAAACGCAATTGTAAGCTAAAACTCTTACAGTCTAGTAATATTCAGTCATTTATCTTAATTTTGAAAGAAATTCGAAGTCTAGCACAATATTTAGATTTATGGTGAATTTAAAAAAAAAACTTTCCTTCCCTTCGCGCGCGGATTCTCTGCAGCAAATCTTCGAAATGCTTACGTCGCATTCTCGGAATATTTGCTCCATTTCATATTAGGCATTTCATAAAGTTTTATATATGAAAATGTGCACAATTTTATGTAGAATACAACAAAAAATAATTGAAGGTTGTAGCTTTTCTCAATTGAAATATTTGCATATAAAAAATATATAAAAAAATTCGACATTTGGTCAACTTCAACTCGTGCAAAATGGTCGAAAACTGCAATTGTAAGCTAAAACTCTTACAGTATAGCAATATTCAATCATTTATCTACATTTTGAAACAAATTGAAAGTCTCTAGAACAATATTTAGATTTATGGTGAATTTTTGAAAAAAAACTTTTTTACGTCCGCGCGTTACGAACTCATGCATCATATTGTGATAATATTTTCTCTGTGTTGCTTTGATTGTTTTACAATGTGTTATATACCAAAATGATTGCAATTTTGTATACAATACAATGAAAAAATTTACTTGTTGGCTTTAACCGTTTTGTTTTTGTGCTACCATATATCACATTATTTATATATGATAATGATATTTTTTTCATTTCTGATGGTTGCATACTAAACTTCAGGCAATGACAAAAAAAAGGAGCCAAAAATGAACTCTTAATCTTGAAAAGTAAGCGCGCTGTGAATTTTTGAAAAAAAAAAAAAAATTTCCGCTTCGGCGCTCACTCCGAGACCCCCTCGGCATACGGGAGACGATTTTTATTATACCCCTTAGGCGTTTAAGGGTTAATTACCCTGAAACTCAGGACAGCTTTTTGTGCCTCCCAAGAGTTTCTGGTTTTGATTTTGAGACAACCAGTGGTATTGTTTGGCAACAACACCACAGGGTTGGCATTATCACCAAACAAGAGGGTTTATTTCCCTCTTGTTTCAGTTAACATGCAGGTGCTTGAGTAGTGCACTCAATAGCTCTATAAGCCAAACACATTCCAGGATGGAATGTACTACCAGGCTACTCAGCCTACAGAGTCGAGTGAAGGGCAGAGTACTGCCCTTTCACTGAGTCTTGTTTGTCTTAGTATTGTTTCTCCTCTGTGTGGGGTTAACTACTAATTCGAGTCTCTCTGCCCGGCCATCACAAACTTAAGTCTCTGGTTGGGTCTGGTTTTTTGCTTATGGCTCCTGTCCTGTGCTCCACATTTGCCATTACGAGAATCATCAGAGATATGCCTCATTGGACTAATTATAGAAGTCTCACAGTCTTCTTCCTAGTTTCATTTGATACATAGACCACTCCGATGATTCAGAATGATTTTCAGACAAATAGAGGTTTTGTCTTTATATACATTTTTCTAATTGGTAAAGTGTTCAACTACTAATTGATCACCCTGAATTGGAGTGAATGTTGGAAGACTGCCTGCCCTGATATCTGCTTCCAGGGTAAAGAGAAGAGATCCTACCTTAACCATCTTCACAGTGACAAGAAGTGGTTTGTCAGGCAGTACATCCGTGTTTTGCACAGCTAAAGACTTCCAGCCATCATTGCAAGCATAGACTTTTTTTGCTGAACAGCAATGAAATAGCTGAAATTCTCTTTCAGTCCTCTGTAAATTTCAGAGATTAGAACCGTCCTCACCAGTTGGCGTCATTGACGGGACTTTTTCTCGGTCAGAATCACGAAAGTCAACTTCTTTCCAATTCAATTGTGAAAGGTGTGGATACACACTCGCTGTAGTCTTTCACGTAAGTAGTATAGTTTCTCCTCAGTTGAGATTCTACTACTGATGAGAAACTTTTCTGTCTTGCCACCACCGGTACCCCCAGGCCACTGAATGGCATTTGACTCTGGTTTAGGACTCAAAAGCCCTTGCGAGAATCATTAGACACAGTTTTGTTTTTCAAGACCACATCCTGTCTCTCTCTGTTATTGGCGAAGAGGATAGACGTGTTGCAGGCATCTTCAACATCACCCTTCAAAAGGTGGATTTAATGTCGTGACTCCGTCTCTGATGTTGAATCATTCGGCATCTGTTTGACAGTTTCGAATCCTTCATGATTCCTTATGCTTGGACTTTGTATATTTTTATCCAGATCAATCATTACTTTGTCCTGTTGATGGGTTACTGTACCTACGGAAGACTTGACACCCTTTATTGGATTTCCTTTCTCCGCTACTTACTCGTCAATGGAAAAGTGTCTAAGGACATGGCTTCCTATGAGCCTGGCGAGATCATGAAGATCTCCTCTGCAGATAACAATGTCACATACATGCTCCCCCCAAGTGTGCATAGTGCCAATGGCTTGCTCCTCTCATTGCATTCAGAAGAATATGTCGGGTTGGACGATAGATGTAGTTCTATTATGACCACATTTATGTCTTTCTTCCTTTGGGTCTTTGCCCACAGGTCCCTGGAACACTTGTCCCTTGGACCTGTGGTGGATGCTCAACGAGTTGTGTTTGCTTGCCCGGCTCCTTCAAGAGAACAAGTTGCATCTCGCCTAAGGTGTGCAGTTCTGGAGGTAAGAGGGATGTGAGAGTGGCTGGCCTCTCCTTTCCCTTCCTCATCCTTGTACGTACTTCCCTTCCTTCGGGTAAGCCTACACATCAAGTTTCCATTTTTGTTTTTATCAATCATAGAAGCAAGACCACTCCTTCCTCTAGCAAGGGGAGGGAGGAGACACCAGCAATAAGTCAGAAAATTGTCATACGATTCCTTACTCATTTCAAAAAGGGCCAGTAGTCTGAATCTTGATCTTGCAGTTCTTATTCTCTGATCAATGTGTCAGAGGCAGGGCACTCCTCATTCTTTCGACCAGGAGGAATAGCCCAGGTGTGCTGAACTCCAGTCACTTCTAGACACTCACTCAGATTCCTCCCACCAATCAGTGTCTTCCTTTAGTAAAGGACTGAGGGTTTGTATATTGTGTAGGAACAGTCACAATTTTTTAAGGGGGCCGGCCGGAACCCTTATATATGGGGGTATAGGGCGAAAAATGCAAAGTCATGAAAAAATTCATGGAGCCTCATATGGCAATTGAGAAGACGTTTACGAAATATTTTGTCAAAATTCCTCTAACTTTCGTAGTTACAGGGTAATTAGTTAACGTAACTCATTAAGCCTAAAACATTGATCCATACAAGAAAATGCAATATTTCTTCCATTGTCATAAATTTTGATAATTATTGTCAAAGAAATTGGGAGAAATGGCATCTGTTGACATTCCCCGAGTCAAGAAGGGAGACTTAAGTTCAGTCAGCTACCAAATCCAAGTTCAGTATGAGCACAGACGTCAAGTAGTCTACATGTTCAAGTTTTACCTCTGACATTTGCTTGCTTTTACGTATGTTTATGTATGTTTCGGCAAGAATTTCATCATGCCAATGAGGAAAAGACAAGGAAAACATCTCGCTAACATACAGACGAAGAAAAATTGATCAAGTATTATTACAGAATAGTATCATAATATACGTGTAGTTAGTGAAGAGAGAGGGGAGGGTTGCGTAGTAACGCCCCCGTCTTGCCTGATAGCACACGTCACATTGTGCCCAAGGCTACGATCTTTGAGCAAAGAGATCTTCATTTATGATAAATAACATAGTTTTGGTTTTTTAATACCAGAAATGGAAAAATTCATAATAATCATGATTTATTAAATTGTCTTTGTAAAAAGAGAGTACACCTTCGAGTTTCACCTCTGACATTCTCTTGCATTTACGTTTGTTTATCTTTGTTTTGGCAAGAATTCATCATGCCAAAGAGGAAAATACGAGGAAAACATCTAGCTAACATACAGAAGAAGAAAATTCGCTGTAATAAGCCGAGTTAGTGAAGGGGAGAGAGAGTTGCGTAGGAAGGAATGCCCCATCTTGCCTCAAGCAGTGCCCCAGGCTACGATATATGAGCAAAGGGATCATCATTTATGATTAACCCCCGCAAGACACGGTAAATTTGAACGGCGGGTGGTATGTATGTAGCTAAAATTGATACGCTGATCCGCGCGGGTTACGCACAATTCATTATTTGTAGTTTATTGTTAATATCTTCTTTATTACTTACTATTTTCACTTCAAATAAATTGCAAGTTCAAGGCAGAACCTTTCCATATGAAATGGACACCTTTTAAATCGTATTATTCCCTTCTCTATATTTTTTCTAGATTTTCCTTTATTATCCAAAATTTGGTCAATATTCCCAGCATTAGTGAAGACAAATTTTGTATCCTAATTTCATAAATTACTGCTTGATCAATTTACGTAAACTCATTGCTATAATATTCCAAATTTACTTGTCATTCAGGAGAAAGCAAAAGCAGATGGATATACAACATTTTCAGAAAATTTGTAGTTTAATTCATAATTACTCAACACACTGGCACTCAACGCAAAACACTTCTGAACGTATGTGAAATATGCCTTGTTCAGTAACACAGCACAAACAAGCATTGGTATATATATATATATATATATATATATATATATATATATATATATAGATATATATATATATATATATATATATATATATATATATATATATATATATATATAAGAACGTGAGTGCATGAACATGTTCATTTATATATCTACATGTGATACAGTATACTAAACAAAAGAAAGGAAAAATTATGTACATCCATAAGTCGGTACTTACTCTTAGTTCTTCTTATGATATGAAGCAAAGCATGCAGCACAAAGCCCAACATCACATTTTTGGCATTCCCAAGTAGAGCGTACTCTGCGTTCATGCCCAGCGACACACATTCTCAGCTTACCTTTGGGCAATTTATGTAACTCATGAACATCTTCAGGAACTGCAATCTCATGTGAAGGTGGCTCAATTCGAGCTTCCCTGCTTGCAGCAATCTCTGCATTGCTTCTTCTTTTGTGTGATGGCCTTTTCGGTCTGTAGTCCTCAACCAAAGCCTCAATTATTGAAAGCATGTAGTGCTTTCGTGGCATTCTGTTCTGGGAGCTTGTATGCTTAATGTACAGTATATAACTGTTTAGAACAGCAGTCCCAAAAAGAGCAAAAGGCCACCTTTGTTGTCCATTGACTGTACGCCTCTCAGCCAAATACTTGTACAGCTTTGAGTCTTTGAGGTTGACGCCCCCCATACATTTGTTATAATCAATGACAACATTGGGTTTTGTTACCACCTTCCCCTGCTATTTGTATAGTCAGAATAACCCCCCTTTGATTTTGTTGAAAGAAAAATTGGTTGGTTTTTACCATCCTTGAATGCAACACACAAAAGAGGTCCCTTCCTCCTTTCACACTTTCTGGTTTGCCAAGGAGGCATTTACGCAATTCTTTGGAAGCCCCTTCCTACTTTTTCTTACTGTACCAGTAGCAGTAGTTTTCATGTTGTACAGGTCCTGGAATAGCTGGGGAGAGGTAAAATAATTATCAAGTCCTAGATGGTAACCTTGATATAAAAGGTCAGCCTGCCTCATCAAAACGCATCACTAAAATTGTAAGTGAAACCCTCACACTCCTATCTTCCTGCCTGACCCCCTTATACACCTCAAAGGTATGAGTATAACCAGTTTCAGTATCACAAAGGCACCACAGCTTGACACCAAACCTTGCATGCCTTTTTTGCGGCATGTACTGTCGAAGATGAGGTGTGCAACCTCTAAAACCTACCATATTTTCATCTATGGCTATGTTTTGCGAGGGATGAAAATGTCTTTTGAAGACGTGCAAAATGATCAATAACTGGTTTGATCATATAAAGCGGATCATAATCTTGAGAGTCTTGGGCAGGCATTTCTTCATTGTTTGAAACAAAGTGCAAAAATTTCAAGAGCAGTTTGAACCTGTCTCTGGCAAAATGTTCCCGAAACCCCAAACCAAGTTTGGGAGATTGGTTTATGGCAAGTGTCCCAGTAATCGTTTATCTCTGGTAATCTCACAATTCCCATATTGAGAGCTATGCCAATAAAAGCTCTCATTTCTTTGATGTTGGTGTGTCCATCTGTAATCCAATTATGAACGGCTGATCGTGGATGGCGCTGCAAATACTCCCTCTTATTAGATACAAATGAATTACTATACAGTAGGGCCTCGTTAATCACGGGGGATAGGGCCCAGAACCCCCGTGATAAGTAAATACCCGTATTATCCTGGTACCCCCCCCTAAAAATTGCTTTAAAACTGCCTACTTTAATAATAACCCACCCAAGACCACTATTTCAATGTTTATAACTGCCTACTTTAGTTCAAGCACCAAATATGCCTTCAACTATCACCTTAAACTAAATTCAATACAGTTTCAAAGTTATTCTTTCCTATCTTCAATTTCCCCTTCATCAGATCAGCAAACAAAAGTATAATTACCTAACAATTCCTTGCTATTTTCATGATTTGGCTGCTGCACCAAACTAAAAGTAATGATTACAGCACCCAACTATAACATTAATGTATAAACAGCAAAATACAGCAATAAAAATCTATTTTTGTCTTTTGTTTACGTTTAGAATCAGCTGATGCACGTTTATTACCAAAAGAATTATTTTGGAAAACAATTTAGTTGCTAAAAGAAACTAATTTATTAATGGAATTATTATTATTTTTAACTTTGTACATAATAGTTTATGATATTATGATACAGTAATTCATATTTCATTGAGAGAGAGAGAGAGAGAGAGAGAGAGAGAGAGAGAGAGAGAGGAGAGAGAGATGAGAGAGAGAGAGAGAGAGAGAGAGAGAGAGAGAGAGAGAGAGAGAGAGAGAGAACAGCTTGGGATGAGAGTAACTGTTGAATAGCTTGAGACAGCAGTTTGGGACGAGAATACTGTTACTAGCTTAGCTGGAGAATAACACAATGAAATTTGTATTTTAAATATTTTCATGGTGATAAGAAATGAAACATGGATAGTGATAAGATATTCTTTTGTATACTGTTATAATGTGAAAATCATTTAGTCAACTATAAAAGTTGTATTGAAGCAGTTTCGTAAATCACAGAATAATAGCTCAGTATTATAGTTTTTTTCTGTAAGTGATGAGAGAGAGAGAGAGAGAGGAGGAGATAAGAGGAGATGGAGGGATGAGGGAGAGGTATTCGAGAGAGAGAAAGAGAAGAGAGAGAGACGAGACGAGAGAAAGAGAGAGAGAGAGAGAAGAGGAGAGAGATAAGAGAATTTTACTATTAACATTCATAGTATTTGAAAATTTGTAAATGAGTGTATCCTAAAAATGCATTTAGTCATGAAAAGAAGAAGAAAACACAGTAATTAGTGAATCTTGCTCTATGATAAAATTCGAGATTTCGTTAATTTTCCGGGGATATACTTAGTATTTGGGCTCCACAAAAAAGTAAGTAAAGTGATTTATGACTGAATTTAGAGGATACTTACGTAAAAATACATTGGTAGTTTGTAGAATGGTGTAACCACTCACATTGTGTAAAAATAGTACGTACCAACGAGACTAGGTTTGGTGACGTCACGGTTGTCATGCGTATTTTTTTCGTGAATGAATATACATTTATGATAAAAAAAATAGTTACTGTACTGCTTAGAGTACCATACTGTAAAATTAATGTAATCACATCAAAATAAAGTAATCATTGCATGCTGTAAACATGTAAAGTGTATTTTTATCTTTTGAAAAATGCATTCCCCAAGGAATTATTCCTTGAAGAGGCTTTTTATTATGAAGATATGCCAATAATATATAAGATATGCGTTTTATTATGAATGTATGACAATAATATATAAGGTAAAAATGGTTTTATTACATTTACGCTTCGTCGCCGATCGCAAACAACAATACGATAATCTATGACAATTATCGTTTGTATGACTGCAGTGTTCAGAGAAGTTGATTACGTTATACCAAAACAATAATGAAGTTCGAATTGAAAAGTAATGTTTTCCTAAATGTTATTACTACTGTAATTACACTACTACTATTAACATTTCTAAAAGGTTAAGAATGGCAAAGGTGCTGTTAAGTGTAACTCAATGTTTACATTTCTGCTGGCCGTTCAACTACAAGTTGATGTCAATGATGTGGAATTATTCCATGAATAGGCAATAATATTATGAAGATATGCCAATAATATATAAGGTGAGAATGGTTGTATTACCTTTATTGTCAGGTAACATCATAATGTGAATCTGTTCATGCATTTGCTGGTTACCGGAACCGGACAAGGCTTAGCCTACAACAGACAAGCCCTCGATGCTGCGATTCATACCAGTGATATAGATTGAGAAGTGGTCTGAGGAAAAACCCGTGATTAACTGAATCCGTGAATGCTGATCCGCGACTAAGCGAGGCCCCACTGTACCTATTTATTTCATTGACTACAGTCTGCATAAAGGAATCAGGAAAAAATAAATTGAAATAAGCAATTGAGGGGGCGTCGGCCTGTGGAGAATGCATAGGTCCTGGGGTGGCACTAAATGGCACTGGAATAGGGCCAGCATCCTCACCATTGAGGCACGGCACGCCCACACACCACCTGATACACATGTATTCGTTTCACTTTCTGAAGATGATCCGTCATCCTCATCACTGTCGCTTTCCATTTCACTATCAGTATCATCAGAATCTGAAAGTTCCTCATCACTTGTTTCATAAAATGAAATGTCAGTGATTTAGTTTGAAACTGAAGGGGACGCCATAACTTTTAACCTAAAATAAATAAGGTAAAAACATCTTGCAACTACTGATATGCGATGTATTTACATAACTTACAGCTCGTATTAACTCCATTTTCACTATATCTCGTTTTTATCCAATATCAGCATGCAATAATAACGAAAAATAAGAATTATGATAAAGATTATCACTCGAAACCAAGACGCCAACCATGATATCTCAATGTTCATTCAAAAAAATATTAGCTTTTGCTATGAATTCACTTATACGATATACGAGTTATTCCATTACTGGTAATTCCTGTTATCACTTAAAACTTATATTATCATTCTATCATGTCTTTATCCCATATTAACCTGTAATAATTACAAAAATAACGATAAAAGATAACAGTTATCGAGAGCCCGTTACGAAACACTCAAAACCAACGCCGAGATTGAAGTTTTCCCGGGAATTTTTGCTTTTTTTCCACGTCATAAACCTTTTAACCAATTAAGTAACGGGATTCTAATGATGTCATTGTGATGTAATAACATTAGCCAATGACTGAAGTATTGATTACGGCACAGAGAGATGGTACTGGTGTAAGAAATCTGTCTCTGAAAGTATTGGCGCGCGGTTCAAATCGGGCCACTAAAGTTGGAAAGCCAGAAAAGTGGCTCCTCGTCTTTTGGGGGTTAAATTATGATAAATAAAATAGTTTTGGTTTATTAATACACAAAAATAAATATACATTCATAATAATCATTATTTATTAACATTGTCTTTATAGAAATACGAAGGAAAACTTTGAACGCCCGTATCTCAAAACTATACTTATTGACCTTCAAAATCTATCTTCTCACTTAGTTTTAAAGCTATAACATTGAAAATTGGTATATAACTCAGAAAGACATTATAGAACAATCAAATAGAGCCCTTCTTTCCAATTTTTGTTTCGTATTTTTTTTTATAAATTTTTTTCTCCTGATTTATAGGGTTTCTTTTTTTACCATATTGAAAAATTCATATCTAGCAAAAAAATGACTTAGAAAAAAACTCCTCATTTGATTGGAGGTCTACATCAGGTCTATATATGGTAGTAATCCCAGGTCTTAATATTAAATATCAAGGGAGGAGATAGAATTTGAAAAATGGTTATTTTTGGGATAAATCGCCCTGGCGTCACAAAACCGAAGGTCAGAGGCGAAAATCATATGTGGTTTGGAGATGTCCCAAGTCACCTTATTAAGTGGTATGAATATCAAAGTACTGTCCTTAAAAAATGGCATTAGCCGGCCAGCCCCCTTAAAGTAAATTGTATTTTTCCTAACTATACCTAACTATATTTAACTGCCCGCCTCATGCCACCCCAGAATCTGAAACCTGGGCCAAAAGACAAATTGGGAAGGTTTACATCCAGACAGGTGGGTCTCCCCACATACCAGATGGTAGTTACTACCTAACCACCTTGTTCAAGAATTTTAACGGCCGTGTTCCAGCTTCGTCGTAAGTAATTCCTATTGTAAAGGACCAATGGTTTGTATAGTTAGGAAAAATACAATTTTCTTTCAAAAATTGTGATTTTTCACCGACCTCTCCTAACCCAAGTGGAAGGTTGTATGCCTGTATATAATCTCTGAATGAATTGTATGAATTATTCTTTGTTAACCCTTAACCCTCTTACACAGACTGGACGTATTTTACGTCGACTTACAAAAGTTTTTTTTAAAATTCGCGGACAAATACTTATAGTGCTACCAGCCTAAAACTTTTGAATCACGCGCCTTGGGGGATGCTGGGGAGTTCTTCAGGATCAAGGTGTTGTTTTGTTTACAATCGTTACGCAGGCGCGCAAGCACAAATTTCTTTCTTGCCGCACTAAAAAGTATCTGTGACACATCTCTGAAATTATTTTGTCACTTTGACATAATTTTTGTACCATTGTAAATTAGCTGTTACATGAAGTATTATATATGAAAATGTGCGCATTTTTATGTAGAATACAACAATGAAATACTCATGATTGTAGCTTTTATCAGTTTTGAGATATTTGCATATAAATAACGATAATTGCCAAAATTTCAACCTTCAGTCAACTTTGACTCTACCGAAATGGTCGAAAAACGCAATTGTAAGCTAAAACTCTTATATTTTAGTAATATTCAATCATTTACCTGAATTTTGCAACTAATTGGAAGTCTCTAGCGCAATATTTTATTTATTGTGAATTTATGAAAAAACTTTTTCCTTACGTCCGCGCGGTAACTCTTCCGAAAAAAATCATACATGCGATTGTCGTAATGTTTGCACCATTTTAAAATTAGCCGTTATATAAAGTTTTATATATGGAAATGTGCGCAATTTCATGCACAATACAACTAAAAACAACCCATGGTTGTAGCTTTTATCAGTTTTGAGATATTTTCATATAAATAACGATAATTGCCAAAATTTCAACCTTCGGTCAACTTTGACTCTATCGAAATGGTTGAAAAACGCAATTGTAAGTTAAAACGCTTATATTCTAGTAATATTCAAGCATTTACCTTCATTTTGCAACAAATTGGAAGTCTCTAGCACAATATTTCGATTTGTGGTGAATTTATGAAAAAAATAACATTTTCTTTACGTCCGCACGGTAACTCTTCCGAAAAAAATCATACGTGCGAATTGTGGTAATGTTTGCACCATTTTAAATTAGCTGTTACATAAAGTTTATATATGAATGTGCACAATTTCATGTAGAATACAACAAAAAATAATTGAAGGTTGTAGCTTTTCTCATTTTTTAAATATTTGCATATAAATCACGATAAATAAAAAAAAAAAACACGTTTGGTCAACTTTGACTCTACCGAAATGGTCGAAAAAACGCAATTGTAAGCTAAAACAAATCTTACAGTTCTAGTAATATTCAGTCATTTATCTTCATCTTGAAACAAATTCGAAGTCTCTAGCAAAATATTTAAGATTTATGGTGAAGTTAAAAAAAAATCTTTCTTCCCTCTGCGCTGCGGATTCTCCGCCACAAATCTCCGAAATGCGTACGTCCCATTCTCGGAATATTTGCTCCGTTTCATATTAGGCATTTCATAGAGTTTTATATATGAAAATGTGCGCAATTTCATGTAGAATAAAACGAAAAATATTTTAAGGTTGTAGCTTTTCTTATTTCTGAAATAATTGCATATAAAAAATATATAAAAAAATTCGACATTCGGTCAACTTTAACTCGTCAGATATGGTCGAAAACTGCAATTGTAAGCTAATACTCTTACAGTATAGTAATATTCAATCATTTGTCTTCATTTTGAAAGAAATTGGAAGTCTCTAGGACAATATTTAGATTTATGGTGAATTTTTGAAAAAAATATTTGTTTACGTCCGCGCGTTACGAATTCATGCAGTATTTTGTGATAATATTTTCTCTGTGTTGCTTTTATCGTTTTACAATGTGTTATATATACCAAAAATGATCGCAATTTAGTGTACATTACAACAAAAAAACAGTAACTTGTTACCTTTAAACCGTTTTTGCGCACAGCGCGATTTGAATACAATTATATATGAAATTTCGTTTTTGCGCTATCATATATCGCATGTATTATATGATAATGATAATTTTTTTCATTTCTGATGGTTACATACTAAACTTCAGGCAATGACAAAAAAAGGAGCCAAAAATGAACTCTAATCTTGAAAACTAAGCGCTGTGATTTTTTGAAAAAATATTTTTTTCCGCTTCCGCGCTCACTCTGAAACACATCCAGCACACGGGAGACAATTTTTTTTTTACCGCTTCGGCGTAAGAGGGTTAATGGACGGATCCCTTCATACGAGTAGCAATAACAGGCTTTGGTTGGTGGACAGATCCACTCATGGTGAGCATCAATATTACATGTGCACTAACTTCAAGGAAGCAGGCAGGAACAAAATGCCATTACAGGCAGTCCCGGTCATTGCCAGAC
>NC_087224.1:17822322-17856075 GCF_015104395.2 Macrobrachium nipponense | reverse complement strand
TCATTGCCAGACGCGGTTAATGGCGATCACCATAACATACCTATTGGTGCGATTAACCGGTTATTGGTGCCATAACGGCGATTTTCACTTACCAGCACCCCACCGAGAATGAAACCCCGACGATAACTGGGGACTGCCTATGCTTCTTAAGCCTATAAATTCACTAGTGGCATCTTTTAGACTTAGCCAAGATCAAGGAAATGGATGGCTCAGGGCTGAGTTATGTTTCTGACTTCAAGGGATCATGTACTCTCTCTCTCTCTCTCTCTCTCTCTCTCTCGTCTCTCTCTCTCTCTCTCATCTCCTCTCTCTCTCTCTCTCTCCTCTCTCTCTCTCCAATCTTTTATGATAGTATGTCAGTTTTAATTGTAATTTTGCACAGAAATATTAAAAAAGACATGTACTATAAATAAAAAAAGTTACAGCATCTTCAATTTCAGTAAATCTTAAGTAAATATTTTGTAGCAAATATGATCAGAATTTGTTACTGAGCTTTTCAATTATATTCATCCGAAATTATTTCCAGGGTTACGACGCCTACAACGCTCATCTGGCAGAAGAAATATGACACCAAAAATGCAAAATAATCAATATTTGAAGTTTTTTTTATGAAAAATGTAATAAGAATGCAGTTTACATAGTTTTCAAAGCATTAAAAGTAAGGTTTGCTTCGGATTTTTGATGATGTTCCGGCTTACGACTATTTTCGGGTTACAACGCGTCTCAAGAACGGAACCCCCGTCGTAACCCGGGGACTGACTGTATTATTATAAGTTAGTTTAGTGAGACCACTTAGTAGCAAATCTAGACCCTTACAGGGCTTCCCCAAGAGATTTGTTCTTACGTGAGCAATGAATGTCTTGAGTAGTGAATTATTATTATTATATAAAAGTATAGTTTAACCAGACCACCGAGCTGATTTTGAGCTCTCATAGGGCTAGCCAGAGTAGTGAAAAATGAGAGAATTTGGATAGCTAAGTAGGAAAGATCCAAAGGAACAGATGGAAAGTCAAGGAAAGAAGCAATACCCTTATAGCTGCGGGAACACCACAAAGAGCCACTGTAAGTGGTTTACCCGAACCACCACCACCACCACCACAAGGAATAGATAGGGAAAAAGTGTTTAAGCTGCGTTGGTCTTTTAACTACAGGGTGACCCACAAAAAAACAGGAAATTTTAGATTTACATTATATATTTTACATTCTGTTGCTTGGCTCAGTCAATACTCCTGACCCCAGTGAACCTTACAAATGGCCCTCAAAAAGTTCAGATCTCAATGTAATGGATTTACCATGGGAGGTTTACTGTTACATCAACTTCAGTTACAGAAGAGACAGGTCACAGACATACAATCCTTCAAAATTCTGTGGATGGAAGCTTGGAACAATATCCTGATTGAAGTCATCCAAAGGCAACTGGAATTTGGGTAGACTTTCTATGTCACGGTGCAGCTGCCCACAGAAAGCATTTGGAACACCACAACTAACATTTGTGTTTTGATTCTGTTTTGACAATGTTTCTATTAACAACAACTGTTTTCTGTTTCGAACAATTAAACAAACTACCAAATTTCCTGGGTTATTTTGTTGGGAATTCTGTAGAATTTGTAATGTAACTGTTGAGATGCTTACGGAAGACATATTCTCTGGTATGAGTTCTGTTATGTTTATTGCAGAAACTTGCTGTGAAGGCTAAAGAAGCCGCTGTCCTCAAGAAGGCGAAAGAGACCGAAGATCAAGTCCCTTTGCTAAAAGCTTCCACCCAGGTATTGTATTTTTTTTTTTACCCTTCACATGTGTGCACAATTATAGACTGTATAACTGAATCACGAAAGTTTGGAACTTGATAAATGCATAAATAAAGGTATAAGCCACGAAGGAAAGTGAAACACTGTTAGCTGCAAGATCTTTCGACTCAACGTCCTTTACCTAGCAGACTGACTGACATACATGAGAAACTGAGAGGACAAGGAAGGGTCTTATAAGTGACAGACAGGGATTATAAGGAGATTAGTACCTAGAATCCAACACACCTGGAGAATTAGTAACCTTCCCAAACAAACATAAACATATGTACAATTTAAGAGGTTTACAAAAAGATTAAGTCCAACTGTTCAGACACAGAGACAAGACAATTAAAGGATTATAGAGGGCAGGAACTGACCACATTCAAACCTTTGGTAACCAAAAACATATTCACAAAACATATTAAACATACATACAAAGAAAATATCTATAAGGCAACTAATTTGTATTAAAGTCTGTGATTGTATCTTTGAGGTCATTCTTAAACATGTTACAAATACAAGGGTCTAAATGAAACAGGCCACGACTAATACTAAAATTACAGTTGGAAGTAATTTGTATAATGGCAGATGATTCTAAAAGATTTAGTGATAAGACATCTTTTGATCTTGGAATTACTGAACTACCAATCCAGTTTATCCGGTGGTTGTTTTCACTTGAATGAATATTGCTTTAGATGGTTGCCCAGTTTTGACAGAATATTTAAGCTGTTTAATTCTTACTTCTAAGCTCTTGAAAGATCAAAAGATTATCTTATCACAAAATCTTTTAGAATCTGCCATTATACAACTTACTTCCCATTGTAATTTTAATATTAGTCGTGGCCTGTTTCATTTAGAAAAGAGGAAGTAGGGTTTGCAAATTTATGTAACATCCAAAGTAATCTAAATACAAAATCCAACTCTAAAGAAATGTTGACCAGCTGTTTTGTAGATACACTGTACTGCCTCTTTTCAAATTAGAATAAAAATTATTTTTCATTTTTCAGATAAATAGCAAACCCCCTACACCACCTAACTGGGGTTGCCCTAGTGACTGCAGTCATGATGCTATGCAGCAGCATAATGCAGGGAACACTTACAGTAAAGAAAAGAATATAGGTCCTAAACTTGTTAGTGAGAGTCCCAAAAACTCTGCAGGCAACAGTTTTCAAAGTGAAGAAAGTAAACAAGGACATCAGAATAAACTGAAAGAGCACAGCACTCAAAAAGAAGCTCAGAATGGCACTCCAGAAAAACAAAGGAGTAAGGACAGGAGATTAAAAAAAAAGAAAAAGTTAGAAAATGTGTCTAGCGAATCTCTCAGTGATTTGGTGAGTCGCACAATAGAAGAATGTGATAAACAGTTAAGATCTTCAAGTATATCCCTGAGTGGTATTAGCACGCCTACTTCATTAGAGTTATCAGAAGGAGAGATTCGTAGTAGTTCATCCATATCAGAAAGTTCTAGTGTTGATACAGTTCCAGATGAGAGGGTTATTGCACTAGATGAAATGGCTCAGAAACTCACTTCAAGGATTACTGAAGAGGAGATGAATCTCAAACAGTTTGTTCGTATGAATAAAGGAAAAGGTGTGGTGACACCTCATGAAGGACAACAGGCCAGTTTTGAAGCTGAAAAGGAGCCCAATGTAGTCGTCAGAACTAAAGACGTTGCTTCGGGAAGTGGAGTAGGTGTTGGTAAAGCTCGTCTAGACAAAAGGATGAGTGATTCTGTCCCCTATTCTGAATTAGAAATGTTTTCTGTAGAGCAACTCAAAGCAAGGATGACTGCTATGCTTTTACGAAACTCGTCAACTATTCAGCCAAAGCCTACTCAGATCAGTAATAATAGTGACAAAGAAGAATTCAATGAAAATTTGGGTGATCAGGTAACAAGAAGGACTAGGCATGCAAATATCCCTTCACCTCCCAGAGAAGAAATTCCTAATTTGTTAATTCCAGATACACCTGTTCTTCAATTGTCAGGTGGTAGAGTTCCTTTAGGAAGTGGCATTTTCCCAAAACAAAAGGATATGGATGCTGCTCTTAATCCAAGATTTGTCAGACATCACAAAACTCTTGCTGATGGAAAACTGGAAACTCTTGATAAATTACCCGGAAATAATTTAGATGTCTGGTCCCAGAGTCCTGTATTGGTGCCCTCTCATCACTTTCAGAGTAGATCTGGTCACCTCTTTAATCTGTCAGAGAAAAACAAGTTTGAAATGGCTGCCATTTGCATTCAAGCAGCGTACAGAGGTCATCGTGTTAGAAAAGTAACAAATTATTTGTTGAAGAACAAGTCCAGCACAAAAAATACCACCAGCCTATCAAAGGCAAGACAGTCACAGAAGAACTCTTTAGATAATAACAAATACTTCCGTCAGTTGCCTACCAAATTAAATGCTGAGGAAGACATACAGAAGACTCGAGAAATTGATTGGGTGACAGTTAGAGAAGAGCTTGGTCTTGAATTGAACACACCCAGAAGAAAGTGCAATCATACATTTCAAAGAAAGGATTTACCTGAATGGATCAAACCCTATGTCTTGTTAAGTGAATCGGGAAATCTCGATAATTTTATGATGAATGATGCAAAGCCAGACCTTGATTCCAGTGCAGTAAAATCAAAGCAAAGTTCAGGTCCATTAAAAGAAGTGAGAAGCGTCAGCCCTTTTGAAAGTGACAGTGACAAGGAAAATGTTGAAGAAATCAGTGACTCAATGATTAATGACACTTTAACTGAAGGTCCAATATCTGACAAAGAAGAAAAGGAAGTTGTATCAGTATCAGAAAAGGAAACTCAAACTCTCTTCAAAACACAGAAACAAAAGAAGAAAACTGAAGAAAAAATTAAAAGTGGAATGCTTGCAAGAGAAAATATGTTTGTTGACATGAAAAGTTGTTATGATGAAAAAAGTGCCATCCTTCTGGACAGCTCCAGGATGACTAGCAAGGAATGTGTTTTGAAAGAGAGTGCTGCAGAAGGCTCGCTTTTATCGCTGGACAACAAAGACGTCAAAAGAGAAAAAATATATAAAGCAAATGAGACCTTAAATAAAAATGATACCCTAGAAGAAGGCCCTCTTTCAGATGTGGATGACAATGACGCTGATCATTCAAAGGGTGCTGTTTTATTATCGCCTGATGATACAGGTGAAGTGAGGCACCCAAACTTCTCGGGTACCTTAGAATCTGCTGAAGTGTCCAACCACACTAGTTCTCATGAAAATGTTGCTCCACACCATCTGTTAGGAGAGGGCCCACACTTTGCCCCAGCTAATTTGAGACTCAGGTTGAATGCTGAGTTGATGTATCAAGACACAGTCAGTGAAGCCTTAAATCAGTTGTGTGAGGCAGAGCGGCTCCATTTTTTTACTAGAAATAGAGAGAAAGAGTTTGCCGTTTCTCAGTCTTTGCTTGCTCAACAGCAGGAGAAAGAAGAATATGAAAAGATGAGAGTAGAAAAGGAGAAACAAAAGAAGGTGGAGGAAGAGGAAAGGAAAGTCCACAAAGAATTAAGAAGAAGAAAAGAGCTACAAATACAACAAGAGGCGTTATCGACTGTAGAAAGAATTGAGAAAGAGGCAAAAGAGAGATTGGATCAACTGGAAAAAGAAGTACGAGCAAGAGCAGAACAAATTATGATTGCTTCTCAGAGACCACTGGAGTATACCAGCACTCAGCCAGAATTTATTGCAACTGCTGCTGTTGCAGCAGTTGGTGCAACAATATCACAGTGGGAAAAACTAAGAGAGATACAGGGGATGCAGTCAGGAATCGTGGAATCACAAAGTTCTGTTACCCATAGTCAGGTTACATCAATATCTAATTCACAGAGCCAGAGACATTCTGATTCTGGCACAAGATCACAGTCAAAAATATCTACCAGCAAATCATTTTCTAGTAAGAAAACCTCTGGCAGTGGTGGAGAGTATTCCTCTGTTTCCGAGAAGGTTAGTATTGTAAGTAAAGGAAAGAGTTCAGTTATTGAAGAATTGTCATCTGTAAACCATTCCTCCAGTAGTTCTGTGGAAGAATTAGTTCAGTCTGAAATAGAATCAGCCAGGAGTGTAATATCTGAGTCTGCCCGGAGTGTGGTATCTGAAACTGCCCGGAGTGTGGTATCTGAGTCTGCCCAGAGTGTGGTATCCGAGTCTGCCGTGAGTGTGGTATCAGAAGTTACAAAAGTTTCTCGTTCTTACACAGCAACTAAATCTGATTCAGAAATTCAAGAGGCTGAAAGTTTAAAATCTGTAGTTGCATCAGGACCCACAGTAAATACAGGAAGTTCTATTTGTGAAGAAGAAAAGATCAGGAGTTCAAGTGGAAGTCAGAGATTGTCAAGAAGTAAGGAAAAGTTGCCTGCTCCTCATTTCAGGAAGTCTAGAACAAGCTCAGATAACTTATCTGAAATCCCATCAGTTCCAGACCTAAGTACTGGAAAAAATATTTCAAAACTGAGCTCAGTATCTCTTCCTTCGGAAGTTATTGAAACATCAAACAGTGGCAGAGGAAGTAGTAACATACTTTCCTCTGAGGTAAAAGAGTCTATTTCATGTTCTTTGCCAAATACATCTAAAGAACTAGGAGTATCTGTAGTTGGTAGTTCTACCAGAGAGTCCCAGAGTATTCAAGAATCACTGGTAGGTGCAAAGCCTTATGTTAGTCAGACATCAAGCAGGAAGTCTCACTCAGGAAATACTCAGAAAGATGGTAGTGGAGGTGTTCATTATTCAGAATCGTTTGAAGTTGAGTCTGTGAGTGACAGTTCTTCTAAATCACTTGAGATACCACAAAAAAGAAATGAGAAAGAATATCAAGGAGATCTGTCTTTGGTTGTGTCTGGCAACCTACTTGCAGCAGTTGACAATCAGATTGGTTATAAAGGATCTTCTCATCTTGGAAAAAACTTTCCTGGAAGTGCTTTAGTGGAAGGGGGGAATCACACAGCATTGGGCATGACACTGAGTTTGGTGGAATCTCTTCAGAAGGAGGAGGAAGTTCGTCTCCAGCATTTAACAGCTCTCATTAAACTTCAGGTTAGTTATGGTAATTTTAAGACAGTATGCTGTAAGCCTATACTAATGCTGTAAGCCTATACTAATTATTACAGCCTACCCTAATTCATACTTAATTTAAAATACTGAATTACTTGTCATTTGGATTCAGAGATATCCTCAATCAGTTACTTCTAAATGTGTCCATAACTGTACCTACTTATGCTTACAAGATACATGTATTTATGTAAAATACTGTTTACAAGTCCCATACAATATTAAAAACATGAACATTGTTTATTTTCAAGAATACATACTGTAATATATATGTGTACCTTACACAGATTTTTATATAACATCACAGGAACAGTCTTTGATTGAAGAAGCAAAGTGGAAGATAGCTGCACTTCAGTCTGAAGGTGGTCCAAGACTTCGCCGACGCCAGGATGCAGTTCTGCGTCAATTAAGGGAACAGCGATCCCACTTGCATCGCCTAATTGAAACTCAAAATTTGGCAGCACAGCAAAGGAGATTGTTACTTTTACAGCATCATCATTTATTAGCAACTACATCTAGTATATCTTCGTCAGGTAACAAAGGATATCCTTCTAATTCTAGAGGACACTCGCCAAATCCAAGCTCCCCACGTTTAACACCGAGAATGATGGAAATTAGCATTTCATCTTCCAGTGAGGGCCAAGAGGACTTGTCCTTGCATCTTTCTGTTAAAAGCAAGGAGACAGGGTCAAGTAGCCTATCAGACAGCAGTGGTCGGGAAAAACGTAGATCTCATTCAGACGAGCGAAAAAGGATTGTGTCTGCCAGACTTCAAGAGAAGCGAAGAGCCGTCGATGCAGATCCATTGCAAAAGACAAAGTCTTTGTTTGATTCCCAAGATAAAGAGTCTATAAAAACAAAGAGAAAAATAGATATGGTTACTAAGAGGTCTAGGGAAAAAAGGGAAAAAAGTCCCATCACATCAGCAAGAATTGGCGAAAACACTATTTCAACAGAAAGTTCTGTTCCTGAAGAAAGTGTTGATGCTTCCACTCATGAAAGCCAGAGCTCAGTAGCAGAAGAGGTTGGAAGTGAGTCAGTTTCTCAAAGTGATGTTGCATCTTCTGTCTCAGAACATGAGGGGACTGTGTCAAGAAAGGAAATGAGTTATTCTGTACCTTCAGAGTTTGTTAGGACAGAGAAAAGTTCTTCAGTCAGAGAGGTTATAACAGATTCACATAGGGATGAAAGCCCATCCACATCTAAAACTATTAACAAGCAAGTTAAAAAATCAAGTTCAAAAACTGAATCTGTCAGAGAATCTAGTAGAAAATCTTCTGTTGCTCCTGATTCTGGTAGCACAATTAAAACTGTAAGTTCAGAATCACAAGAGACAGATAAAACAAGTGATGTACCAACTCTATTGAGTGATAAAGTTTCAGATCGAACAGCTGGCTCAAAAGGTTTTTCAGATGATACTGAAGGTGGTAGTAAGCCAACAGGAACACAGAGCTCAGTCCAGACAAGTTCTGTTGCTTCAGAAAAGCATTCTAAAAGTAAAGAAGACATAAGCACAATGGAAGGAAATGGGAGCTTAAAATCAAACTTGTCTTTCTCAAAGAATATGAGTCAAGGGCTTGAAACCACTTCCAGTAGCACAAGAGTTAGTGATGTTAAATCTACCCAAAGGTCATCAGCTCGGGCGTTACCTCTCCCACTACGAGTACCTCTATCTCCTAGGTCACCTCACCGGCAGCACAGACGTTATTCTAGTGAATCAGATGATTCTTTCACCTTATCACAGACTGAGACTGCATCTGACGTGTCAGATGGTGAGGGGAAGCTAATTGCTCTCAAGGAACAGTTAGCTGTCCGACGTGCTGAAGCCGATAGGTTGAGACGAGAAAAGCGAAGATTGCGTCGGGAACGTCTAACATCTCAAGAACAAGCTCTACGACAACAGATAGCAAATTATGACGCTTATATTCAACAGGCAAAACTAGAGTTAGAGAAAGAATCAAAAGAACTTCAACAAGCATCACAGGTGAGGCCTCTTATTAAAAAACCCCAGGTGGCAGAATCGAAAAAGTTGAAGCAATCTGAATCTTCAATAATCAGCCCAGAGAAGTCTGACATTTCAGATACATCAGTTCTGTCAGAATGCTCTAAATCTGATCAATCTGTATCTTCTAAGTCTCAGGAGGGTCGATCTGACCACTCTTTCAGTAGCAGATTGAAGAATTTGAAACCAGATCATACATTGCCATCAAAGTCACAAGAGTTTGAATCAAGAACGCAACCTCAAGTTCAGAGAGTTTCTGACAGTCAGAAATTAACTCACAAGCTTGATATTGACACTAGTGAGAAGAATGAGAAGAAGCCTAGTGACATCGCAAAGGATGATTCAAGGAAAATTCCATCTGAGAGTCCTCAGGTCACTCAGGAAGAAGTCGAGTTATCAAAAGAGTCCAGCACATCCATATCAGAGGATTATAGTTTTGAAGATGAGTCGGTGTCAAGTCATTCTGTCGTTGACTCTCAGAAAGGTTCTTTATCTCGTGAATCAAGCCAAGATACAGACCAAAGTCAGTCACAGGCATCCAGCACTGAAACCATTGTTCACAGCCCCAAGAAACTGAATTCATCTCAAAAGGATGATGAAGTTTCACAATCATTAGAGCCCTCTCACAATGTGCCACAAGTAGAAAAAAGTGAAAGTGTGAAACACTCTGAAGGTTCTGAAATTGCTGGAAATTTGAATGATAAATCAACAGATCTTCAATTACCAGCTGATGAAGACGTTGAAAAGAAGTTAGAAATATATATCCCAACATCTGATGCCAAATCGGAAGCAGATGAATCCTCATATCAGGACAAAGATACAAGTGCAGATGATAGCATTAGTGAAGAAATTGCTGAATTCAGTCAGTTAGAGGCAATAAAAGATATGATTCTCATCATTCTTATGAAGATATTCTCAAAAGAGATCAGTCAGTGCTTGGTGATGATCAAGGACAGTCCTTCATTATATCTGAAGAACCTGAAGCATTTAGGGAAGCAGATTCACCTCAGGATTTTGAAGCTCCACAGGAGGCTCCTGTTATACAAGACAGAAAAGAAGTACTACAGGATCAAAGTGACGTGGTATCCCAAGGGACTACTTTAACCAAACAGAGGGAAGTAGATGATATATCAAATGGCATTTTTGCTTCATTAATGAAGGAAACTACAACTCTTTTCACTAGTATAATTAAACAGAAAGAGTCAAATAAGGAAGAAGGGTTTTCGAGTTCTGCTCAGATAATAGCCTCTCGGGAAGATTTAGAAACAGACTCATATAAATCTGGCAGTTCTTTGAAAAAGCCAGTCGTGCTGGAACATTTGCAGCAGGGAAAACCATTTGTAGATGTCTCATCAAATAATGAGGAACATAGTGAAACTGTTGTGGACAATAAATCGCAAGTCCTGAAAAGAGTCAATGATTTAATTGCTGAAAATGAGTCTTCCCCCCGATCTCTGCTCAACTCTCCCAGGGCAGCTGGTTTCTACAGTTAACACCACAACTAACATTCGATATTAGCCCCGATAGTCTGTCTCCTGCACCTGGTGAGTACTGCATGTAGTTTTGTATGCTGAAACAATAGGTGTAATGCTTTCACAAAAAACTTGATTCATTGTTAATCTGCCAATCATTGTTTTGTGTTTCTGAGTTTCCTTTGATCTGGATTTCATGTATCTTGCCACTGAGGTAATAGAGCTTGTGGCATAACAAAGAGTAATATTTCATACCTAAGGCACCTGAATCGTGCATTACATATATTTTAACAACTGTACTTGGATATGATAGATGGATATGATATTTACCCAAGCCTGGTAAATGTCACTTAAAATTACACATTTTTTTTCATGGCTATTTTTCATCCCCTCCCATTTTGTGTAGTATTAACCCTTTTCTCTTGAAGTCATGTAAGGAAATTGATTATTTTTGTTATTATGAGTATCATTTAGTTTAACCAGACCCCAGAAAGGAAAAGTTTGTACATATACTGTATTACTTTATTAGGCATGATACATTATGTAATTTTTTGTTCTCTGATCTCCAGTATCGCCTTCCAAGGTTTCCAAGGAACTTGATCCCACAGAGAATATTACTGAGTCAGGAATTCCTTGTACAGCATATGATGGGGAGGCTGCTGATTGTAATAGCCAAGGTGCTTCACCTAGCCATGATATTGTCAAGGCAGAAGACTACAGTTTAGATATGGTAAATATGAACATTACTGTATATGTCAGGGTTCTTTTTATGAGTTTTAGAACATTTCATCTATGAGAGAGTAAGGTACCGAGTTATTTTTAATGTGCACCATAATCTTTGAAGCTTGGATTTCAAGTCAAAGGCCACTGTGGCCTTGTTCCATATGGACAGGGTTCATCTTTGAATATAATAATAATAATAATTTTTATATAATGGGAGGTTGTATTTGGTGTAGCTTTTGAGTAATGGAGGTCATCATGAAAATCTTCCTATTCAGGTTTTGAAAAGTTAATTGTATGTTGATAGAACAGTAGTATGTAGTGTAATCTTTAGTAGGAATGTAATCTTTAGGAGGAATGTATATGTAAGGAGACAAACATGGGAGAAAATGAAAGGGAAAGGTGAATTCTTATCACAATTCTGGAATGTGTAGATGTCATTGTGCTCCCAATAACATTTGAGGCCAACACCACATTCATGCAGTGCAGCATGAAAAATGTTAGATTGAAGAAATTATAATATAACAAGAATCTATGTCCTTTCCTCTAATTACCAGTTGGTACCACTTAGACATAATTTTGGTTTGTAATTCATATGAACACAAGATTTATAATGATTAGCTTTGATGGGATTGCATTTGAGAACCACTGTCAAAGGCAATGAAAAATTTTGATTGGTGAGAACAAGACTTTTGCATTGGCAGTCTCGGGCTTTGTTTATTTACTCTATCTGCCATTTTAAGCAGGTTTCACTCTGCATTCTTTTTTTTTAACATCAAAAGATGTCTTGAACAGGTCTGGCTGTGCCCACCTCCTTCACCCCTATTAGCAGTCCCCTGTTGCCTCCTTGTGCTATTTTAATCAGACTCCAGCAGTTGGTAGAGAAATTCCACATGGGCTGACACTCCATAATGAACCACAAAACACATACAGACACACTAAAAGCACAACAGGAATCATGGGCTTTGTGAAAAAACCAGCTTGGGAGGAGGAGAGCAAAAGCAAACATCCGCTTTCCAAGGGGGTTGAAGAAAGACTAAAAGTGACACAGGGTTCAAGTGTGGTCTCTAACCAGCTTCCACCTCATCTATGCTTTTGATGTCAGGTGCCAAAGATTCATTGCATATAGAGCAGTTTTTTGTTATTGTTTTTAACTGGTTTCCAGCTGGTGCCAGAAGATTTATTCTAATGTTAAGACCGAAGGTTTGTTAGCTATGAAAAATACAAATGAATGAAAAAATTTTCATTTTTGTCTCATGCATTATCAGTCATGGGACAGGAGTTGATTTTGAGGGAGAAGTAGCATTGGAATTATTCCAGAGCCAAGGTTCAAGTCAAGATGTGAAGGCAAAGCATTAAAAGATGGGAACAGAGATGAAATTGAATAAAAAGAATGAATATGAACTGTAGGATAATGAACCAAAGGAGGAACTAAATGAAAATATATCGCAAAGGGTTGGGAGATTCCTTAGAAGATGGATAATGGTTAATCTTAAGGACCATCAGAATTCCTGAGCAGTTTGTTCAAGGCAGTTATTCGAGGCCATTTGAAAAAGAGTAACAACACCCAGAAATAATGGTCCGCTGGTACGATCGCTAATGTTGTGACATGCTGCTCAGATGTTGTGAGTTTTGCAGCTTCCCTAAGGCGATGAAAAAATATCACTGGCTCTGTATCATGATCAGAAGGTTGAAACCAACATTCATTGGAAGCTTCAATTTCAAGTTGGTGGCCCCGTGTGCTTGTTCCGTGTGAATAGGTTTCATCTACCAAAATAATAATAAGTGAAAAGAGACTGAGGAATAAACAAAAATCTGTGATTTCTATATGAAGTCTGGGCTTCAGTAAGCAGCTAAGACATGAGTACTTAAGAAGAATGGAGAGAAATTTTAAAAAATTGTGACACAATGCAGAATCGTGGCTGGAGTGCTTTGGGAAGATCACATTTCAAATGAAGCTTCTGGGAGATATGGTATGTACATTGAGTCTAGCATATCTTTTGAAATCTCAAAGACTAAATGCAATAAGAAAAGGAGAGGAACTGGAGAATAGTAGTAGATATGGAAAATAGCAGATCAAACACCAGGGAAGGTTTTAGGACAAGTGGCCAAGGACACCTGGCCAGGCCATCATATTGAAAGTATTGAAATAAATTTTTACTTATGATAGCTTCTATTTAGCAATATATCTAGTTAGGTTTTTTAAGTAAAAGAAAAATAAGTGGAAGCTAAATTTTATTATTAAGCAATATTTATTGAAATACATACACAGATCATAATAAATAACAGCAAAAGTTTAAAAAAGTTATGAGCAATTCCTCTTTTTTTAACTTTACGGGCAGCCTTTGACTAGCAATGAGCTGTTCGTAATAAAGATCTCATCCTTGTTGCACCCTTTTCAAACCATCTACTGACAAAGTGCCTAGCCATTGTAGACAAAGTAACTTCTGATAAATAAACAGAGAGAGAGAGAGAGAATTTGTAATTTTTTGTCTTCTCACAGATGTTACAACACCGGCCAGTTAGGCGCGGCTAGGTAACCCCATTCCCCAGTGGGGAGACCAACAACTTCAAGGAAAAGGGTAGTGATGAAGGCCTATACCAGATAGGAATATGGCAGGATCTGGGCTTTTAGTTTAAAGGTGTTAGCCTTGGTGATTATGATTATTTTACATTGGATGAATTTTTTACTCTGGATGATCTGTACAAAAAGGTCAGCATGTAACATTGTTCAACTCTGTTTATTTTGGTCAAATACCTGCTGTTCCCATCAGTTAGCTTCTCCAAGATCGTGACATCTGGATCCTTAGCCAAGAGAGCTTTTGTATTGTTGTTGTTTATGCTTTTCCATCATTGTCTCACAGGGTGACCTGGTTCAGCTCAATAAAGAGGTAAGAAAAATGTATAGAAGGCATTCCCCGCTTACTTGCAGCATTGGTCAATGGTTATCCGGTTTTACACCACTTGTCTAGAAACGTCATTAACTGGATTTTCGGAGGCAATCTCTGCTTAGCAGCAGTCCTGATCTCTGGTTAACGGCGCTGTCGAGCGGGTTATAGTGCTATTATTGCCGATTTTCTGTTGGCGGCACTCGGCCAGGAATGGAATCTCCATTAACCATGGACTGCCTACCTTGTTGGTAGTGCCTGGTGCTATGTCCAGTATCTGATACTGGTTAGAAGGCTTCAGAAGGTGTCTGCTCAATTATCTGATCCTGACTCTCCTTGGTTGTGAAGATGTGGCTGCTCTAAGTGCTGTCATTGCAAATAGGATAAACTTATTGTCTGGTAATGATTAAGTAAACAAAACGAGGATGCCTTTAGGGAGGTTAGCTTCAAGATAGTAAACATTCAAAGCCTCTCATTTGGAGGGGATTGTATCAACTGTGACTTGTGATATGAATCATCATTTTGTCCCTTAGAGTTCACTTTGATGTCTCCAGAGTTTGAGAATGAGTATAGTTCATCATGGATTAGCACAATAGCTGCTTTAGAGATTGACACTCAGATGTGGAAGAGGAAAAACAAAATGATTTAGATGGGCAGAAAGGGGAAACCAGCTTTTTCAATGAGATTTGCCAGAAGCAGAAATCACAGGATTTTTGTGAGCATTCTTGAAGATGGAGAAATATTCTGAATTTTCCTCTTAATACACTGGGAATGGTAGTACAACACCATTGTCCAGGCTTTACCCACACACCATCACCATCACCTCAGCTCAGTCACTGTTTTCAATGAGCCTCCTTTGGATGTTTCTATTGAATGGCTCATTTTGTGATTGGTTTTGTTAGTTGTTTTATAGACAGATGCCTTTCCTGACACTCTACCCTAACTATTTATCTGGGTATGAGACCAGCATTGATGGGATGGGATTGGCTAAATTCCTGGCTTTACCACAAAATGACACTCCTTGATTGGGCACCTATTTTCAGGAAAGGTGCTGTATTATTGGTATATAGTCATTGTTCATGAGTATTCTCTTGTTATTTTCATAATTTTGTTGAATTCCTTCAGAAAACTTGGTGCTTACTCTTCAGTGGAAGACCCAACCATGTTTTTCAGTCTTGAACCAGGTCTGAAAATTGTCAAGTTACCTTGTATCATTCATTAAGGCATTATTTCCACCCACCAAGATAGGTATGTCTTTTGCGTAAGTCTTGAATTATTCCTGTGAACTACTAGTAGTCGTTTACACAGTACTGTCAGGAAATGCTCTATAAGGTTGTTTTTTTTATTTCTTGGCTGTGGTGCCCCTTGTCAATTTGGGCCCTTATTACTAACTTTTAAAATTCTTTTCCCATCCCAAACCCTAAGGAAAGGCAATTTTTTTTTTCATCCATATATAAATATTCTCTTGTTTTACCAAAAGCTTTTCATCTCAAGGTAAAACCCTTATGATTAATCTTGTCTGTTACTTTGTGTAGCAATTTTGGGCAGAATGGATCTCATTACCGTAATCAAGTTTGGGCATTCGGAGCCTGGTAACAATTAAAAAAATTTTTAACCAAAACCAGTATCATGGTGTCAGATCATTTCCATTAGTGTAACGTATGCGGTTGGAACCGAGATTGAGATGTAATAAGAGAAATATTTCATTAGCAACTCGTGGTTTAACACTTGTATTGATTGGTATGTGTTCATCTTTGTGTTAAGCTGTAGGTTCACAAGTATGCAGTGATATAGCAGTTTTGACACATCACATTTCATCAACTTGTAGTGCTACTTTGACTACTTAATTGCATATAAGTGATATACAGTATTATGATAATAATACTGTTATTATTTATTACACATATTGTTTCGTATCAGTATCCATGATACAAAGTGATGTACTGAGCGTCTTTGTTGAGTGCACTCACAGTGTAACACTATTTTAGTGAAACTCACTAATTTGCCTCTTTTAACTTTTTATTTTGGTTGCAACTTATTATGGCATTATTGTACTGTATTCTGTAAAGTTCTATATGTATATTATACTTATAATACGTACAGTATAATATGCATCATGTACTGTACCTATGCAGGTCATGCAAATGTAGGGTAATTGGAAAGAAAGTTCAAGTTTTCTATTTTAAAATGGTAATTTTCGGTCATGAAGCAATTTGGGGGGAATTATATATCAAAGGCCATTCACATAATGTTAAATTATCTTTAGTTACTGTATTGATGGAATATAAGACCCCCTCTCCTATTCTAATATAGCTGCAGTATGGCAGAAAAACTAACAATACATATTACTAGGACAACAGGATAAGACGTGCATCTGCTTATGAACTTTCAGAGATATGAACAACAGCAATTGTAAATTAAAACTAGTTTGATATTATTATATTATAAAATGCAGCACAGTACTATTATGTATGTGGCTTCTGTATGGAAAAACATAATTGATACTGTATGTAGTGACTCTTGAGTACGTATATCGAATTGGGCTTACAAACAATTCATGATACGAACTGCCATTTGGAACATAACTTCTTTGTAAGTAGAGGATCGTCTGTATAGACAATCCCTGGTTATCAGCGATCCAGTTTTATAACGCTTGTCTAGCGACAAAAATCTGCAAATTTTGCTGCCAGTAAGTCGAATTCAGTAAAGTTAGATTCAAGAAGGTACTCTTTTTAAGTGGAGTTGATATGTAAGCTTAGTCTACAAGGCTAGCCTGCATGTGTATACTGACATGCATGTATTGCATTTAGTAAACTATGTTGTTGATGTGCTGTATTCTGTATTATGAACAAAGATAATTTTTATGTATGCAACTTACCAGGTAGTTACATAGCTATAGTTTCTAAAACCGTGAGCGGCTAGAATTTTTGAAATTCGCGGTAGCGCTAGTTTGTTTTGGTCAGGTGATACCCCCTGCCCACTATCGGGGGTGTGAGGAACCAACACCGTACGAAAATCAGTTGTTTCTGCCAGCTGGTTTCAGTAGTCAGCGGAATTTTTTGAATTCTTTACCGTCGCTCATTGTTGGAGTTATTTGGTGTGAAGTACTCTTAAAATACTGGTAGCTTTTGTTTTTGGTGATTAGCTATTTAGGAATTAAAATAGTTTTAAATATTTTTGCACTGAAATTAACTAGTTTTGAATTGGTCTACTTAATGTCAGACACTAGTACATCTGGGGTTAAGTATTGCAGTAAAGGCTGCAATACTAGGATTGCTAAAGCTTGTAATGATCGACATTCAGTTTGAACAGGTTGTAAGGGACAGACTAGTACGCCAGATCAAACGTGGAGAATGTATTAATTGGGATCAAAGAACTTGGAAGATCTTGGCTCTCTCACACCCGTACCCGATGCTGTGGCCAATTTTCGATCATGCTCCAAGCAATGGAGAAATTAGGAGCGTCCATGAAAACCCTAATGGACAAGGTAAGTGGTGAAGTGAGTGTAAGTGCAAGTGTTGTGGAGGAGGTGGTTGTTCGGCCCACTGATTCTCCTAGGCAAAGGTCCCTGTCAAACTCCCCAGAACCTGGGAGGAGGCATACTGGTAGCCCAAGGGAGGTCAGTGGGGTTTGCCCACGAGCAGTCACCCCCTCAGGCAATTCTGTTGACAAATCCCAGATCGCAACAGAGTGCCATTGGAGAGGCATCTAAACGAGTACCGCTTTCGTCTAGTGCTTCCAGCTCCGGGGAGTCCTCTCCCAGGCCCCAGTGGCGATTCCATGACGAGTCCTGTCCATTGAAGAGGAGGGCATGTAAGTTGTCTCCCTCTCCAGTCCCCTGTAAAAAGGCTAGCCCTTTCCAAAAAGAACAGCCTTCGTATAGTTTTTGGGACTCTCCGGAGAGATTCTCTCAGGATAAGGCAGGAGAGGGACGTCGTAGTGGGAGGATCACATCCTCAAGTCTAAGTCGTTATCAAGAAGTCTTCCTCTGGCAGACTTTCGGAGGTGAAGAGTATGGGGAAGAATAAACTTCTGGAGATATCTTCAGCACCTGTCCATACCTCTAATGCTGAAGGACAGGTAAGGCCCCCCACCAGTCTCTCCTGTAATTCATGAGACTCCTGGGATACAGGTTCAACGTTCGGAGTATGAGAACCCACCGTCTCCCGAGTGCCCATTGGCACCACAGTTTGCCCGCACGCCAGGGCAGCCTTTGGCGCCCGGAACTTCCGCAGCGACACTAGAGCAACCTTTGGCTCCTGAGCATCTATTGGCGCCCGGGAATACAGTTGCGACCGAGCGTCCATTAGCACCTGAACGTCCACCAGCTCCCGAGCGTCCGCTAGCGCCCGAGCATCCACTAGCGCCGACTAGGGCCCGAGCATTCACAGATGGACCAGTATGAAGTGCTCAGACAGTCTGTCATCAATTTCAGCTTCGGGCTTACCGACAGGATCTCAGGTGATGGCTCCCCCCCAATCCTTCTTTGTCAGCCATCCAGAACAAGTTGGACAGCATTTTGGGCTTGATTCAATCTGCGGTGCCCCCAGTCCAACCTATAGAGAATTTATCACCTATTTCTTCAGCCAAAGAAAAAGAGAAAGGAGAAGAGGAGGATAAAGAGTCTTCTCTCACTGCATACAAAGCCTTGCTTTTTTTACTTCATTGAAAATTTTTTGGATTCGTTCTCGCCAGTGACTCCCACGTCACCAGTGTCTTCTTACATGAGAGGTAATCAGGAAGACACCAGGAAATTACCCAAACTAGGACTGTCCTTTTCGTTAAAGGAAACTAACCTTTGGCTTGAGGATAAGAGGGATCAAGGCAAAGTTAACTTCAGCTTCCCTCCTTGTCTTTCAACGAGGAGACATTTATGTTACGAAACCGGAGAAGCTCTCTCTTTGGGTGTCTGCCTCCGCCCAGGGAGACTTCTCCGCGCTTATTGACTCGGCGAGAAGATCAGCTTTCAACTCGGCCAAGATCATGTTTACGGCGTCAGAATTAGATCACCTAATTAAAAATATCTTTAGGGTATTTGAAGTTATTAGTTTCCTGGACTGGACAGTAGGAGCCTTGGGGCATAAACTCAAGAGTTATTCCATGTTGAATGAGGAAGCCTTTGCAGACATTTCGGGAGTGATCTCCTGTTTAGATAAGGGGATTAGACGGGTCCATGGAACTAGCCTCTTTCTTCATGTTAGGCATCCTAAAGAAGAAAGAACTGTGGTGTTCTTTTACATCTAAGGGAGTATCTCGTACTCAAAAGTCTGCCTTACTGTATTTGCCTTTGGATATGAAGCGCCTGTTTCCAGAGGAGACAGTAGTGCTAGTTGCCTCCAAATTGCAGAAGAAAGCAACACAGGATCTTTTCTCGCAATCCACTAAACGTACTAGAGAAAATATTCCTAGTGTACGTCCCTCGCCAGCCAGCCGAGGACAACCCTTTCAGGGCAGGGGATTCGGTAGATATTTCCCAAGATCAAGGGGTAGAGCACGTTTCACCCTTAGAGCTATTAAAAAATCCTCAACCAACCCCTCGACCAAGAAGTAATGTATCAGTCCTTCATGCACCAGTAGGAGCAAGACTCCATCAATTTTGGGAAGAATGGGAAGCAAGATGGTGGAGCCTTGGATCGTAAAGGTTTTAAGAGAAGGATATGATATTCCGTTCAAGAGAAACCCACCGTTATCAGGCTCTCGATAGCTTTTACAGCTTACTCAGAAAATTCAAAGAAATTCATTGCCCTTTCGGAAGAGGTTTTGTCCCTCTTGCAAAAGAAGACAATAGAGTTAGTAGAGGAGCCACTAACCACAGGTTTTTACAATCGTCTGTTCATTGTTCCCAAGTCATCGGGGGGATGGAGACCCGTATTGGACGTAAACACGCTGAACCAATGTGTGCAGAAGACAAAGTTCAAGATGGAGACAAATCACTCTATTCTTTCATATCCGTCATGGGGATTGGATGATCTCCATTGATATGGAGGACGCATATTTTCACATTCAAATACACCAAAACTCTTAAGAGGTTTCTGCGTTTTGTCTTCAGGAGCAAAATATACCAGTTCAGAGCACTGTGTTACGGGCTTTCGACCGCACCACAAGTGTTCACCCGAGTGCTAGCTCCCATTGCAAAATGGTTACATCTAGTCGAGATAAGGATATCCCTTTACTTGGACGATTGGCTTCTCCTGTCACAAATGAAGGAGAGGTGCATGGAGGACCTTCAGAAAACCCTGACTTTAGCTCAGGAATTAGGACTCTTAATAAACAGACAAAAGTTCCAGTTACTCCCCAATCAGGAACTAGTCTATTTGGGGACGAGAATCAACTCAGCAAGTTTTCTGGCTTTTCCATCTCCACAAAGAATCGAGTCATGACTACAGAAGGTAGAGAAATTTCTAGTTCTCCAGGAATGCTCTGCAAAGGAATGGATGAGTCTTTTGGGCACACTATCCTCAATAGAACAGTTCGTGACACTAGGGAGACTGCATATAAGGAACCTACAGTTCTTCCTCAGGGCGAACTGGAACAGGAAGAAGTTTCCGGACTCTCTTATGTTCCGTATCACACAAGAAATAAAGGAGGACCTGCAATGGTGGAAGTTAAGAGACAGACTTGCAGAAGGGAGATCCCTCCTCCCGCTGAGCCCCAACCTAGTGTTCTTTTCAGATGCATCAGATCAAGGTTGGGGAGCGATTCTGGGAAAAAAGGAAGTATCAGGCATTTGGAATGCACAACAAAAACATTGGCATATAAATCGGAAGGAACTGACCACCATCCACTAGGGATTGTTGAAGATTGTGGACAAAGTTCACAACTAAGTAGTGGCGATACATTCTGACAGACACACACTCGTTTTCTCTTCGCGAGATGACAAGGAGCCTGCTGTTATGGGCGAATTGGAATCACACCACATTAATAACAAGGTTCGTTTAGGGAAAATTCAATGTACTCGCAGACAAACTAAGCCGCAGGAGGCAAGTACTTCACACAAAATGGATGATGAACCCAGTGGTATGCCTCGAGTTGTGGAAACTCTGGGGGAAACCTATGATAGATCTGTTTGCCACAACAAGAAACCATCGTCTCCCCCTTTACTGTTCACCAGCCCTGGACCCGAAAGCATGGTCGACAGATGCGATGCTTTTGGCTTGGTCGAACAAGGGCTTGTACGCCTTTCTCCCATTCAAAATGGTGAGAGAAGTCCTCAACAAATTCGGCACACATCACAATGTTTCGATGACTCATTGCTCCATTCTGGGCAGTGCAGGAATGGTTCCCAGATCTTTTAGACCTAGTGGATTGGCCAAGGTTACTTCCTCAGAGAACAGATCTACTCAGACAACCCCACTTCAGAAGATTCCATCAAGGACTATCCACTCTGTCCCTAACTCCGGCAACTCTTACGAGCGAAGGGGTTTTCAAGACAAGCGGCGAGAGCTATCACTCATTACAGAAGGGAATCCTCAAGTAAAGTCTACCAGGCAAAGTGGACTGTGTTTAGAGCCTGGTGTAAAGAACATAATGTTTCGTCTTCTAAAACAACTATAACATAAATAGCAGATTTTCTGTTAAATCTGAGAACAGATAGGAATCTGTCTACTGCGACTATCAAAGGTTTTAAGGCAAGGTTGGGATCTGTTTTCAAGCACAGATGATTGGAAGTATCAACGAATAGAGATCTTGCAGATCTCATTAAATCCTACGATATAGAAAAACCCAAAGGTTCGAAGATATTATCTTGGAACCTAGATGTACTACTTAAATGGCTATCGAAAACTCCGTGTGAGCCGTTGCAAAGAGCATCGTTGAGAGATTTGACGAGAAAGACCCTATTCCTAGTAGCCCTGTCTACAGCTAAAGGGGTGAGTGAAATAATGCCATGGACAAGAGAATAGGATTTGCACAGGGTAATGCGGTTTGCACATTAACCTTGGGGTTTTTAGCAAAAAAAGATATTCTTTCCAAACCGTGGCCGCGTTCGTTCATTATCAAAAACCTCATGGACTTAGTAGGACCGGAAGAAGAAGAGAGGTTACTCTGCCCGGTCAGAGCTCTGAAATGTTATTTACAAAGGACAAGAGAAAATTAGGGGCCTTTCCGATTGCTTATGGTGTTCGGTAAGTGTAATTGTAGATGCTCATTCACAAGTGAAAGAAACCGACCGTAATAAACTTGAAGTGAAAGCTCACGAGGTAAGAGCAGTGGCAACCTCTCTCTCATTTAAACACAATCTCTCTTTGGACTCGATTATACAAGCAACGTATTGGAAATGTAAATCAGTGGTTGCCTCGCATTACTTACGTGATATTGAAACAGTCTATGAAAATTGCAGTACCCTGGGTCTGTATTTAGTGGCTGGCACAGCAGTGGGTAAGGGTGTGTAGGAAGTCATACCTTCCTAGCCTATCTTTTCTCCTTGTATGAGGTTGTAGAGTTTTAGGGGAGCCTGGAGGTACTATGGATGTACTAGGAGTACCCTTCAGTAAAGACATGCATATCAGTAAGTTACATACATAAAAATTGCCTTTTTATGATAAAATAAGATTTTATGTATATTTACCAAGTAGTTACAAGATCAAAGCCCACCCTCCTCCCTTCACATGGATAATAGGGCATGTACAACTGATTTTTATACGGTGTTGGTTCCTTGCTCCCCCGATAGTGGGCGGGGGGGTATCACCTGACCAAAACAAACTAGTGCTACCACGAATTTCAAAAATTTTAGCTGCCGATGGTTTTAGAAACTATAGCTATGTAACTACTTGGTAAGTATACATAAAATCTTATTTTACCGTAAAAATGTCATTTTTGACAGAGAAATGCCCAATTCTTTATGACAAAAGATACTGTAACAGTGAGATAGTTAGATAGATAATTTTATTGACCACAGACTTTAGGACAATCATAATTACATTAAGTATCATTTGATCCAAAATACAATAGCTTGAAGCACTAAGAGCTTTGCAACAATATGTGCAACTCTTTATTTCTAATACCAATATAGTAGTTAAACAAATATTAAAGAAAATATTTTTACCTTGACTCACATGAAAAAAACACCAATGAAAGAATGCTAGTACAGAGATAATAATTTATGTATAATAGTACATTCCACGCCATAATCAGTTCTACTCAACCTAAGGTTATTTACAGTTGTGACATTATAATGTTGTCTTATTTGTAACGAAAGAGGGCAACTTTAAATTAAGTGACCCTGTCTGAACCTGGCCACAAGAGCATAACCTATGCTCCGACAGTTCCAGTGCCCCCTTCTCAACTGCGAGTAAATGAGCACTCAAACACATTTTTGTCCAGTATATGCACTTAATTTCATTAACGTCAACAATTTTCTTAGCATAAATATCATGTGCAACAAACTCCGGGTTAAGTAACTTGTAAAAAGCCAATCTTTTTTACATCGAGTCTTTAATTTGTCCTTACACGATATACAAACCCTCGGTCCTTTACGATAGGAATTACTTAAGGTGTAGCCTAGACACAACCGCTGAATTCTTTAACAAGGCGGTTTGGTAGTTAACTACTGTTCCGGTCATTGGTAGTCCCTCCTACCGGGCGTAAACATTCCGATTTGCTTTTGACCATCTTCGTGGAAGGACATGTTTTCACTGCTCTCTACTCGACTTGTTCGCTGTTTTCTTCAATCTTCTATCCCAGTGGGCTTATTCCTTTTTACTATTGTATAATTGGTTGTGTAAGAGTTTGAGATAAACATCCAACAAACCCTTGATTTGCAACACTGTTGCCCTCTGCCCCCCAGCCGCCACTGCCCCAGGGTAGACGACAAGAAGTGCAGAAAGATCTGTGCTTCTCTGGAAGTTGATCCCCACTCCCTTTGTACCTTCTGCCGAGGGAATGAATGCAATGTTGAAGTTATGTGTGCTGAGTGTTCCCTTTGGTCCGTTGCTTAGTGGGGAAGTTTGCCGGGAGGAGATTTTTGAGGAAATCTAAACCTGTTGTGGGGGGGGGGGGGGGGGGGGGGGGGGGGGGGGGGGGGGGAGTAGTTTGCACCCAACCACTCCAAACGTTGTGAATCCCTTGTTTTCCTACCTCTCTCCTGGCAACCATCCTGTACTCTGTACTCTCTGCCACCCCTTTGGGGGAGGCTTCTCTCTCCACTTCCTCCTCCAAGGAGGTAACAGGAGCGGGGCGGCTGCAGATGTGGACCTGGATAGCACTCCTCTTAGGGTCTCTGCTCACTTCGAAGGTTCTCCTTCGGAGCAAGGAGGGACCCCCCAAACCGACTTCTGCAGGTGAGGTGCCGGGACTAGGCCAGGCATGGTCTTCCCTGGGATTCGTGGGATCTTTTGTAGAGGCACTGCTGGTCCATCTAAACTGAGCATTCAGCAGTGCTGCTACTCACACCGTAGCCACCACCACCACGGCTATCGTGACCCAGCCCGGCTACTACACGTCGTAACACCTGGTATGGTTGCACAATCCCACGAGCGTGTCCTTTTCAGTGTTGGTTGGTTGACATCATATGGCCTTCAATCCACCTATTGATGCCCCCAGTACCAACTTTGGCAGCTTCCAGGTTTCCTGCTCCTCCCTTGTTTCCCATGGCTATGACAGGGATGCCAGTGCCAGCTGTACCTGCTGTTTGCATGCTGCTGACCATGCACCAGAACACAGCTCCTCTAACTGGACAGAATTGCATCTCGTCTCGTACGGTATGCATGAGCGTGACTTTGGAGTGACTGGCTGTTGTTTCATCTCTTTCATCCCACTCATTCCCTTCAGGTAGAGAGTAATACGGACCATTATATGCTTGACCGAGCAACCGATGCAGACACATTCTCCCTCATAGTAAACCCAGAAGACTGACTATGAGCGTGCAGTTCTTTAACTCCGATCAAAAGTCAGTGACTGGATTCCCTTCCTCGCTCGTACGACCAGGAAGGAAATCTCAGGTAGGCTGAATCCCAGTTGGTTCACTGGAGATCATTCAGATTCCACCCACCAATCGGTGAGTCTTCATATCGTAAAGGACCTAGGGTTTGTATGTCGCGTAGGAACAAAACACAATTTCTGAAAGTAAATTGTATTTTTCTTAACTATACAAACCTGAGGTCCTTTACACTAACTGCCTACCTCATGCCACCCCTCAATCTGCCTCCTCGGCCAAAAGCAAATTGGAATGTTTACGTCCAGTTGGAGGACTACCAATGACCAGACTGGTAGTTAACTACTGAACCACCTTGTTAAAGAATTCAGTGGGTATGTCCAGGCTACGCCTTAATTAATTCCTATCATAAAGGACCTCAGGTTTGTATAACTAGGAAAAATACAATTTACTTACAAAGATTGTGATTTTTGTACACATCAGATGATTAGCCTCTTTTACATCATCTCTGTTTACAGTAGTTAAGTTGTTAACGTATCTTGATAATGAATCATTATATTCCAGTGCTATGCACATTGCATGAATCAGTGGGTCATCTTTCATTGTAATTCTTCCAAGGTGAGCAGAAGCGCAGCAAAGCTCATTGCTGTGTATAGTTTCAGTGTTTTGTGTCTGCTGTTTAGTGCAAAAATTGTGTCATTTGTAGTCTCAGCAGATGGATTTAAGAACGCTTCATGCTACCGTCATAGTTTGGTGAGCAGAGAATAATTTTTGGTTTAAGGTAAAAAACACTGACAAATAGTTAATGTTTATTAAAAATGAATGACGAAATGACACCAGGATACTCGCACTATGGTACTTTTTAGGAGTTCTCTCATGCAGTTGGCTAGCTTGAATAATTGACATCCCTTTGGTTCTAAGGGTGCCAGTTTTGAGGGATTTTACTGTAATGATAATAGTAGTATGAAAAATAATGATGATATTTGAGCAAATGCTGGTAATACGTATTATAGTAATACATATCAAAGTTTGGCTAGATACAAATACTTATCGTCTATGGGGTAAGGATAAATGTTAGCCTACCAGATACCTCAGCTTTGCATGTAATTAGAACTCTGGTGCATATTTTGAACCAATTTTTGGGGAATAAGCGGGGTCTTATGTGCCATCTAATACATTAATCTTTGCTAGTTGCAGCTGTATAAGATTTGAATTATTTTTTTGTATATATACTGTCTTGTATATTTCTTTTTATTGCTATATATTTTTGTGGAAGATTAGATGGTGATATGAAGCAGAAGTGAGGTTAGTGTTCAAATTAATCGTTAAGAACTGTTTAGTCATCAATAACTCCATTTTTTCTGTATGCCCTCTAGGAATTTGAAGGAGAGAATTTTGCTATAGATCCGGTAAGAGTGTTTGAGTATTCATCTCTCTATTATTTAACTAAATCCCATTAGCAGGTATCTTAGGGAACTGAGCATGTTCAGTGAATGGTGCCACATGATCATATCCTGGTGTAGTACATTAGTGGCATGATTGTAAAACTGAAACATTTCAAACACTAGAGTTACTTGAGATGTAGCATAAACAAATATGTATCACCCTAGCAAGTTTTAGTTTTCAGTTTTTTCACCAAGTTTGTGTGTATGGTAATTTCCCACAAAATTTAAACAGTATCTCGAATTGCATCTACCTAAAATGTACGCACTTATCAAAAGGCTGTAAATGTGTACAAAACTCACACCTGTATGCATTTTGTTCTTGCACCAAAGCTACCACTCAGTGACGATCAGCAATATTTCCTATCGTTTTTATATCTGATGTAAACTTTGGTATATTTTGTTTGATTTTACTGAAATGTATTATTAGTTATTGTGTAATAAGTACAAAGAAAATTTTCTTTCAATTGTATAAGACTTGAGTTTTATCAAAGCAGTAATGAAAGTTTTCAAAACCCAGTTCATAAAGTTATACTAAAATACAATCAGACAGAATATGCATAAGTGGTCTTTTCATAATATATCTCCTGGATGTAAAGAGCTGATGGTCCCAAGAGCTCTTTCCTTCTTTTAAGTCCCTGGCTGTTTTGTTGCCTCATCCCATTTTTGGATATATATGACTTGTAGCTCCCCAATACTACACTGCCTACCCTTCAGTTCCCTATTTTGTTGTTCCCTTTCATAAGACATAAGTTTGAGACTTCACATCAGGGAAATGGCCCTGCATGTGGATTCTATGTACTCTGGGGAGATGTCTCCAGTTTGCTTACAGTACAGGCAGTCCCCAGTTTTGGGGGGGTGGGGGTTCCTGTTGCCGGCAGGGCCCTGTAAGACAAAAATTGCCTTAACCTAAATCATCATAATTATAATGGGAATAAATAGCAACACTGCTGTTAGTCCGGGTCACAGCACCATGAGGCAAGCGCCTTAAGTCCGGAACGACTTAACCCGAACCTGGTGTACCTGGGGACTGCCTGCTAAAGGCATTAAGCTTCAAGATGTTTAATAATTTGTGACATGGACTTTCTGAATCAGGAGTAAAACTTACACTTTGTTTTGTCCATTTTATGTTTGATTTTATTTTACCAAAATAGCTGTTGGTGCTTGTACAAGCATTTCAGTTTTTGTTTTTGACAGATTCACTAATGTTTCAGTATCATTATTAGGCACTGAAAGGAAAAACATGTCTTTAGAATACTTGTGGACTGATATTTAAGGACAAAAATTTATTAGCCTGTTCTGATTTTGTCACACAAAATGTCAAGTTTGTTCACTGTGTGACATCTTGGAAAGGCTCAGGCTAGTGTGTATCTAGCTTCAATCATGTGAGATAAATCTGTTTGTTGATGAAGATGTGAAAATTTACAGATTGCTATGACTTTGACAAAGTGTTTTAAAATTATCAGAACCTATTGCTGATGACTGGAAGTTGAACTGAATTTTAGTTTAATGATTTATTTCATACCACCATAAGTGTTATATATTATTATATAACTAAAGGATAGATGTCAGAAGGAAATAGGGAAGTTTTCTGGCTTATGGTTATTTTACAAAAATCACTTCATTTCATGGTTTATTCAAGTAGAGCTGTATTATATAATTAACTTTTCTAACTTATATGATGTAATAAAAATAAATTAATTTCAATTGTAATCACTAGAACTGGATCTAATAATTAGCAAGGTGCATTCAATAAAATGATTAGGACGTAACTATATGTATGTTATTTTACAAAATGATGTATTACATTGAAGCCTTGGTTCTCAAAGTTAATCCATTCCAGAAGGCTGTTTCAAAACTGATTTTTTTGAAAATCAAATCATTTTTTTCCATAATAAATCATGCAAGTTGGATCGACCCACTCCAGACACAAGAATTGTACATTTTAAAGTATTCTAACCTAGAGTTTATAGATAAAATTCACAACAGTATAATAAACAGAATACATAAATATATGAAATAAGTGAAAATGTGATTAAGTTCACCCATAGAGTAGTCAATGGTATCATTAGGCGGTGAGGAAAGTGAAGGGTTGGAGATGTTATCAATTCTAGTATCAGCTCTTGTTTGATTTTTTTTTTTTATCAAGAGGTCAACTTGCAAGTGCTTTGCTTATTTGAAAATGATGGTGTGAGTACTTCACCCTGTTTTTCATGTATCCAAATAAACAACCATTTTTCTATCTCGTCATTTGTCTGTGTTCTTGTTTTGTAACCACCATCATCCACAATTCAACGTCAGCTCCTTTGATGGCCTCTGTATTTTTTAGTATGTTACAAATCATAAACTTTGAATGACTGAACTGTGCAGCAAGATCAGATGCACAAACAGCACTTTCATACTTTTCTTTGAGATCTTTTTTCACCTGTCTGGGCTCTTAACAACTTTCTTTTAGGGTTTGCTGCTATCACTACCCTTCTTTACCCCCAAGGTGGCATATTTAACAAGAGTACTATTTAAAAAAGCATGAATATGTACCACGAACTGTAGCACAGATGTGCATTGAACGATAGTGTTGGCCAGGTCTTCAATTACCTTTTGTCCTTTGTTTTTGTTTTAGAAGTGTGGCTGAGGGCTGCACCTCATACAGGTTCAGACCTGTTATACAGATCCCAGCAAACACTTGACAACTGAGATTTTCTTTTTTTCATTGACATTATATTTGAGAACTGCATTGTTTTATGTGGAAGACTTTCAAGAACTCAAGTTCCACTGTATAAAATTGCACAGTGATATAGTAGGTACTTGACTTATGGCAGGGGATCTGTCCCAGCACCCGCGCCTTAAGTTGGTTTCCACCATAAGTCTGTGTTTTGCCATTATCAGCGCCATAACGTGATGTTGCATCAAGTTACAGCTCTGCAAGATCCAATCCTCCATAAGTCGGTGATGTACTGTACACTGGAGCAGTAGTAATATATGCTAGTAATGCTTTTAACAATGATATATTGTTAACAATTTTGAAATTTTGTCTTGCTAATGAAATCCATAGAATATCTTTGTCAATTCCAGCCCCAACTTTCAAGTTTTGTTATTTTAGGAGTTTACAAATTCAATTCTTTTTTGTTCAGTTACTGGAGTCAGAAGTGTTTTAAAATGATGATAATTTGGGGCAGTTATTATCTGTCAGTTTTTCATCTTCATTCTTGCTAATGATCACTTTATACAGTGTATAAATTGGAAGCCCCTTTTTGTAAGTAGTACACAGGTAAATCAGTATAATCAACCCTTTTTTTCAACATCAGAATTGTGGTACAGATATTCCTGTTCTCATATGATATACAAGTCGGAAATTTAGGAAGACAATTTAAGTTTGGCTGTATGTAGTTATAGTGTTTCTTGTTTTTGTTTTATGTTACTTTTTCTTCTCCAAAAGGAAATGTTTGATTTAGAAAAGTTTTCTGTTTGGGGTTAAGGAAGTTTTGTTGTTACTAGTTTACATGTTTTTAAGGATTTTAGACATTTTAAAATAGTAGGTTAAACTTAAAAAATAATTGCCATCACATAATCATGTGTTTATCTACAGGATACGCTTACTAGCAAGTTGCTGAATCTGTCCTCTGCAGCAGACATTGATTTAGAGTCAAAATTGGATCTTGTTGAAGGAAATACAGAATTTGCTGTTGAGGGAATTGAGGGGACCTGGTTTGATGATAATTTTTGGGCATCGTCAGACAACAAGAAAAAGCAGCAACAGTTGAAAGCAGAGGAAGAAAGGATAGCTGCCGAGGTATTTGGTTTTTAATGAAATTTTGCCCGTTGTTCATAATTGGTAGCATATTCTTCTTAATTATTTGTATTAAAATGTGCAATCAGTTTGAACGCTTACATGTAATATTGATAAACTGTTCTTTATACAGTGTTTTTATATGATATAGTAATGTTACATACAAAGTATTTCTAAATAAGAATTATTGTTGTTATCTGGAAGTTTGACATAACGTAATGATAATAAATAACTTCAGATTGCACGGCTAGAAGAGTTGCAGCGGCTCCAAGAGCAGTACCCTGGCTTGGTGATACGTGAAGTACCTAACAAACCGCCACCTCCCTACACGCCACCTCCATCGTCACCTTCACCCACTCAGTCCATGCCTCCTGCCTATAGACCTGCTTCTCCAGAGGGTCAGGCGGCTCCTGAAGTGCAGGCACCTTCCAGTGCTGTTAGGTGTGTCTTTTATTTTATTTTGGAGCTTTTGTCAATATTGAGCAAAATACAAATTGCTATAGAAATTCTAATTCATGGAATTTTGGTAAATAATCAGGAAAAATAGTTGGCTTCAAGTAAAGCTCATTTTCTACAAACCCATTGATCATATAATGGCCTATGAAATGATCCAGTCACACTAACTTGAAAAGATCTTGCTCCTTTGGCCCCATGAGGGAAAAAAGCAACATTTGTCTGTCTCAACCCTCATCTTGGAGAGTATAGGGAAGGGAGAAGAGCATTGGAAGTACGTATAAGATTAATAACTTTATATGACAAAAGTTTTATTGTAAATACACTGCTTGTTATTGCAAGCCATTAATTATAAAATAGCCTGACTTATGTTGTAGGAGTGAAGACAGTGCAGATTAGTGGGAGAGGAGAGTAGACATAGGTGCGAGAAATCCAGTCCTAGCAGTGACCAGCAGTGGCGCATTCAGAATCTTTGGGAGTCTCTGATAGTGATGGATTTGCAATGATGAATTTATTCCCAAAGCTGTAAACAGTCACAGGAATGAAATCATGAAAGGGATGAGGATATTCTAACTTTGATCCCTCCCAACTAGTAACACATGACACTACAACAATTGGTCCCAGTGAGAAAAACATCATGAGATTTGTACTTGATATCACGAAGTAAAATCTAGCAAGCATCTTCCAACTCAAGGTAGGACTACACCATGGATCAATATTGAGTCCCTGGTCAGTCTCAAGCTAAATGTAATAGCTGAGTTTGTAAGGGAAGAACCCCTGGTGTAAGTTCTCTGCTGAAGACGTTATTTGCTGAAAGTAAAACAAGCAGCTAGAGTGAAACCTAGATAGATGAAGATCTATGTTAGAGTAGAGGGATGAAGCCAAGTTGAAAAGACTGAATATGTGGCAAATTAGGTTGATGATGACCAGCAGGCCACGATCAATCTGGTAGAAGTGAGCATTAAGGGCGTGTTGTAAGTAATTTAGATCATAATAAATGCTGAGGGTGATATGTATGAAGAGGTTAACCATAGAATTCAAGCCAGATGGAGTAATTTATCAGCTTTACTCAGTGGCAAGAGATCTCTATTAGGCTTGAAGGCCAGAGTACACAAGTTGAATGAAAGATCTGCTATGCTGTTTTGAGCCAAGAGTGGCACTACTGAAGAAAATGGAACAAAATAAGTTAGACCTGGCAGAACTGAGGACACTCACATGGAAGAGTTGAGTGATGAGAAGGAATGGTGTAAGAAATGAACATATCAGGGGGGTCATATAAACAAATGGAAAAATCAAATACAGTCCAAGAGTCAAGATTTAGATGGTTTGCGCACCTGACGAGGGGAGAGATGATGAGCCACATGTTGCAGGACAGATCATGGAAATGGAGGTGCTAGGGACATGAAGGAGAGAAAGGCATAAGAGATGATGACAGGACTGCATTCAAGAGTAGTCACCGCAAAAAAACTCTGCACATCCACTTCAAATGAACAAAAATGAGAACAATGTTATAAAAACAGAAAATAATAGGCAAAGTTTTTGTTGTATTACCTTTTATATTCAATATTTTTACATTTCTCCATTATTTTGATGTGTATCTCTTAATCTTTTTTGTCATAGAATGAGCTAAATCTTTTAAAATATGTACTGCGCATTCATTTCTTCAAACCAAAATTTCCTGATCTCAGGATGTTTTACAAGTTTGTATCTTGATGCATAGCAATTCAGCACTATGAACGATGTAGAAACAGGATTCGTCACTGAATACTGTATAACTCTTTCCCAGTCTTTTTCAGTCCAATACAGATATCTTCTCTTCAAAATTTCCTTCACTTCATCTTCATATCATTAGAAAGGAAAGGCATCTTTGCTGCAACATGAGACGGGAGACCAAGGTCTTCCTGTAAATGATGATGTAGAGTTCTTTTAGATATGTTACCAAGTAAAATGAGAGTTTCTGCTGGCATTGATGGGTGTTTCATAACAATCCTTTTCATTATATTGTCTGTCCTTTCAGTCATCCTTCTTAGTCTTCCAGAGCCTTTTTTTTTCCATTGCAATGCAGTTTCTAAGACAGCCGTTTAGGCACAGTTGTGTCATGGCGACTAATTTTGGCAATGCCCATCTCTCTTGCTATGGCTCTCATCGAATACCCAGCTCTCCATAACGTAACAAGCTTGGTGTTATTTACAGTTAATAAAGATTTTTTAGTCATATTTAATCATTAAGTGAGCAAGAGCGCCAAATGTAGCAGTAACGAACTAGGAGGTTATGCCTGGAACAACTGAGTCTACATCATCTACATCCACCTCGTTTGCTAACTTGTCCTCCCCCGATAGTCTAGACAGATGAGACGCTACTGCCATACTGTTGACAATACCAAACATATAAAATTAGGAAATACAGACTGTTAATGCAAGGAATCACAGAAAAAGTCTGACCACATATTTCATCATGTAATGGGGTTTGGTTCAAAGTCTATTTGTGGTAACTGTACATGAGAGAAAAAGAAATAAACAAAAGGTGGACATGAGATAAGGAAAGCTAGAAAGGGCTTCTTGAAAACAGCAGCCCCAACTGAGGATAAGCTGAGAAGAAGAAATGCATAAGCACTGTGGATATCTATCAATACTTACCGCCCATGAACCATGTCTTCCTGGCTAAACCTAAATGTCCACATTGAGGCGTAGATATTGTAGTGTTTGCATTGTGAGAAAGATAGTTTAATGTTATGCTGAATGCTGTACATAATGTGAACAGACCATTAGAACAGATATGGAGTACAATGAGTGATGAATAATGACTTACAGGTGAAAACCCTATATCTTGACTAACTCTTACAGGATTTATAACATTCCAAGTAAACGTGATAAAAATTCAAGAAAAATGCATTAAATAGGATAATTGGTATCACTTATTGCTAGTAATAATAGTTATGGCCAGCAGTACAACCATCAAGGAAGAAAAACAAGTGTATGCAGAAAAGATTATAAAATTATCTGTAGTAGGGTATATACAGATTGGTGGCATCAGCAGTTCTTGCAAGATATGCAAGAATTTTGTTCACTATCATCTTTTCACATATTTTATAGCAAAAATTAGAAAGGGTTCAATATTACTTTATCTTTTTTTTCTGTTGAATATACAGTAACATATTGTTATGAACATACAATTAAAATAGCAGTTAATGTAAGGATTGTTTTATTTCCAGCATGCCACACCGTTTGAGTAAAGCAGATTTGCGCAAGTTAGCGACGGAAATCTTCCACGTAGTG
>NC_087224.1:17769814-17821822 GCF_015104395.2 Macrobrachium nipponense | reverse complement strand
TTCCACGTAGTGCCAAGCTCCCAAGAAGAAGTCATACCATTAGTCACGGAATCCTTTGAATCAATCTATGCATCATTTGAAAAAGGCATCGATCCCAGTACTGTGGAGCCTCCTAGCAAGTTTTTGCCATCTTCTCCTAACACTGAGTAAGTACCTTTCTGATTTGTATATATATACTTTTATGCTGGGGTCACTGGAATGGGGCAATCCAGTGCTTATCTAGCTCAAGGTCAAGAAACAGGAGAAAATGGAGGCCAAAGGAGAATGAATGAGCTTTCTTTTTTTTTTGGTCAGTGAAAAAGTTGGTAGAAAATGGAAGTAGTGGACAAGAAGTTCCGTTGTTACTATAGTGTTCCTCTTGTATTTGAAGGGGTTGCATACAAGTACGCCCCCCCCCCCCCCCCTACGAATAGTTGAAAGCCCTATAAAAAATGCTTAACACTGCCTATTTTGTTAGAAAAACCCTGGTTTCTTTAATAGTTTTACAGTGGATCCCCATATTCTCATTCTCTGGATTCATGGACTCACTCATTCGTGGATTTCTCCCTGGAACATTTCCCTACATTATTTGTGGAAAATTCGCCTATTCGTGTTATTTTTCTAGGAAAAATGTCCACAAATTCCTTTTTTTTTTTTTTTTTTTTTTTTTTTTTTTTTTTTTCCATAAAATGCACTTTTTGTAATACAACTATTAAAAAAAAGTGTAAAAACGTTAAGTGGGTTTTTCTTGAGTTTTAACTAGTAAAATAGGTTTTAAGGTTTTTTTATAGGGGTTCCAACTATTCTGTATCACAGAAAGTGCATTTTATGATGAAATTGGTACCAAAAACATGAATTTGTGGATAGTTCTCGTAGAAAAGTACTGTGAATAGGTGAATTTTCCGCAAATAATGTGGGTACAGGCAGTCCCCGGCTTACGACGTTCCGAGGTTACAACGCTTTTCAATTATATTTATCAGAAATAATTTCCAGGTTACAACGCATGTTACAGGGATAAGCCGCCTACAACGCTGATCTGGCACAAGAAATGACTCCAAAAATGCAAAATAGTCGATGTTTGAAGTTTTTTTTTTATGAAAAATGCAATAAAAATGTAGTTTACATAGTTTTTAATGCACCCAAAGCATTAAAAGTAAGTTTTTCTTAGGAGTTTTGACAATGTTCCAGCTTATGGCGATTTTTGGCGTACAACGCGTCTCAATAACGGAACCCCCGCCGTAACCTGGCAACTGCCTGTATATGTTGCAGAGAGAAAGCTGTGAATATGGGGGTTCAGTGTATATGTACTGGTATGGTACCTACGATCTTAACTAAAAAATTAATTTGGCATTTTGATATTTTACATGGCATTCTTATGAAATGGTTTCAAACAGTTTATTTATATCAAGAAGATTGCTGTTGAGTATTCTGAACATACAGTGGTACCTTGTTTTTTTTACCGAAATTTTCTAAGAAATTTTGTGTTGTCAAACGAATACGTACTTCAGCTTAACCGATTGTCTTGTTTATACTTGTACTCAACGGCCTACTGCATCCTACGAGAATAACTTAAATTTTTTTTATATGCATCTTACCCAGTAATTAAATGCTATAGTTTCTAACTAAAGGACAGCTACGATTTGAAATTCACAATACCAATTATTTATTTATTTATTTATTTATTTTGTTTATAGGAATATCCCCACCCACTATCGGGGGAAGAGAGGAACAACGCGGCACAAACCCATCAATTTTTTCTGTTTTTTTGACTTGAGAATTTTTCCGACATTGACGATGTCTGACAATGGATTACCATCAACTCGTTATTGCAGTAGAGGCTGCAATACGAGACTGGCTTCCTTAAAATATGACTCTCACAATTTGTACCTTATGCAGGGGTCAAATTTGTTCACCATCGTTATCATGTGAGGAATATATAGATTGGGATATTAAACAATGAAAAGTTTTGTCTTCTCACTTAAATAAGCTAGAAAGGGATAGGAAGAGGAAGGCTAATCTTAGATATGACAAGAAAAATGCTAGTCAGAATAGTAGTTTTGATCTACTGTCTCTGTGCCTGTGATGTCTCCTATTCCTTCCCCAATCATAACACCACAACCATTACCTAGGTCCCGCATTAATGCCCCCGATGCATTGCCGAATTAGAGTCAAAGTTAGAGTCGAAATTCGACCATAAGTTTTGTATTATTTTAAGAGTCTCTGGCTCAGTTAGATTCTTCATTTAAAGCCTTAATGGAGAAGGTAAGTAATCAAGATGGTGATAGTGCAAGTGAAATTTTAGTGGAGGAGCTGGCTATCCATCCCACTGATTCTCGTAGGCAAAGGTCTCTGGCACACTCCCCTGAACCTGGGAGAAGCCATACTGGAAGCCCAAGGAAGGTCACTGGGGCCTGCCCACAGGTAGTCGGCCCCTCAGACACACCTATTGCATCCCAAGGTGTCTCAGACAGCCTTTGGAAAGGCATCTTTAACCCTTAAACGCCGAACCGGTATTTCCGAAAGTGTCTCAAGTATGCCGGCGGCGTTCGCAAGTGGGCGCCGAAGCGGATAAAAAGTTTTTTTTAAAAATCACAGCATGATTAATTTTCAAGATTAAGAGTTCATTTTTGGCTTCTTTTTTTGTCATTGCCTGAAGTTTAGTATGCAACCATCAGAAATGAAAAAAATATCATTATCATATATAAATATTGGAATACAATGACAGCCAAAAAAAAAAATTTCATATATAGTTGTATACAAATTGTGCTGTGAGCAAAACGGTTAAAGCTATTGAGTTAATTATTTTTTTATTGTATTGTACACTAAATTGCAATGATTTTGGTATATAACAAATTGTAAAACAATCAAAGCAACACAGAGAAAATATTATCACAATATGATGCATGAATTCGTAACGCAGGGATGTAATAAAAAAGCTTTTTCAAAAATTCACCATAAATCGAAATATTGTGCTAGAGACTTCTCGCTTGTTGCAAAATGAAGGTAATTGATTGAATATTAATAGACTTTAAGTGTTGTAGCTTACAATTGCAGTTTTTATTGTAGTGTCTTACCGAACAATTATACAGCCGTGATTTCCACGAGCGGCAGGATACTAAATTCAAATTTAGCGCGTAGGCGTCGCCAACACTGGTGGTGATGACATCATCTCCCTCCACTCGCGGGAGAACCAGGTACAACTGCCCAGGTGAATTCAATTCTTTTCCTGCTGGCGTCCGGTGAACATCGGTGGTCGGTGCGGTTGGATGACTTTGCTTCGCTTTTTTCTTGTGGATTTGATCTTCGGAATTGGTGAAGTACTCTTTTTTGGCGTTGTTGTTATTTTGCTTATTATTTAGGCGTTGCCATGTCAGATTCTAGTCCGTCGGGAGTTAGGTTTTGCATCTCAGGATGTAAAACTAGATTATCCAAGTTAGAGTATGATTCTCACACTAAATGTGTTAAGTGTAGGGGACAGGTTTGTTCAGCAGATCGAACATGTAAACGAGTGTAGTGATTGGACTGATTCTCAATGGAGTTTTTTAGTTCATACTCGGAGAAATTAGCTAAAGACAGAATTAGAAAAGCAGCGCTTAGGGAAAGTAGACTTAGCTCTGCTTCGTCTTGCGATGCATCTGTTCCTTCTGTTTCTCCTCAAATTGTTATGTCTCCTTTAACTACACCTCCTATTCCTCCTACTAATCCCACTTCTCCGGCTTCCCGTGTAGTTTCTTTCCGTACACCATTGCCAGTCTGGAATCGAGGTTAGATCATGAATTTTCGGTACTAGCGAATACGGTTTTGCAACTTGGTAATTCAGTTAAGACGTTTTTTTGGAGAAAGCGGCTTCAGGTAAGAGTAGTTGAGGGTGCGTCTGTCTGTCCTAAGCGGTATAAGGAGCCTGAGAGTAGGGTTGCGCCTCGGCCGTTAGCGGGCTCGTTCGTCGCCGTCCAATCATGTGCCTTTTTCGGCTCCAATCTACTAGTAGAGATTGTGGTTTTAGCGCTGTAGCTAGCAGTTCTAAGGGTGTTTCTTTAGGCGCTTTCTCGTCTGTTATGCCTGATGCGCCTGTTTCGCCTCGAATTTCGGCCTCCTGCTGAACATTTAGGCTCTTCCAAGCCTACGTTAACTGTTTTTGATTCGTCTCTGGCGCCTTTGCGCAAGCAGTTAGAGATGTTAACCAACTGGATGAATGAGTCCAAGGGTGGTTCGAAACCTTCAGATCCGGTTGTAGTTCTGTCTACTTCTTCGGCGGTATCGGAGAATGAAGAGGAAGTAGAGGGAGGAGGATTCACATCACCTCTCGTGTTATTCACGTCCCCTTAGATTTCTTCTGGTATCTTATCCAGATTATTTTGAGAAAGCGGCTCCGCGCTCCCCACTTCGACTTTTTGATGAGGAGGAGAAAACTTCAGACCCTCTCCTCCCAAAACTTGTTCTATCTAAAGCGGTTAGACATTCGTTGAAAGAGACGGAGAAATGGATGTCTATGAAAAGAGACTTAGGGAAGGCTCTTTTTGCTTACCCTCCCTCTAAGTTGCTTCGTAAGAGGTATAGGTTTTTATGTAACTGGGGAAGCTCCTTCTCTGGGAGTTTCTGCCTCCTCCCAGGGAGACTTCTCCAGTTTAATCGACTCCTCTAGAAGATCTGCTTTCGCCGCAGCGAAAGTTTTCTTTACAGCGCCTGAGTTGGACCACGTTGTAAAGAATCAATTTAAACTTTTGGAAGATCTTTAGCTTCCTTTGATTGGACTATTGGTCTTTAGCGACCAAGATCCGAAGACTGTCCTTCTCTTTCTCAGGAAGTTAGCGGAGGACTGGATTGGTGTTCTGTCCTGTCGGACAATCCATTAGGGTGGATGTGATGAGTTAGCTTCGCTCATCGCCTTTGGTACCCTTAAGAAAAGGCAACTTTGGTGCTCCTTTGCTTCTAAAAGGGTTACTTCCCAACAGAAGTCTGCTCTCTTGTTTGCTCCTTTTGTGAAAGATAACCTCTTTCCAGACGATGTAGTGTTGTCAATTTCGTCTGCGCTAGATAAGAAATCTACTTCAGATTTACTGGGCACAGTTTACTAAGAGACCTAAAGCTCCTTTGGAGACTGTTCCTTCGGTTTCTCCTCTGGCCCAAGCGCCTTTTCGAGGGAGAAAACCCAGCCCTTCTTTCGGCCGAAGTCGAATTTGCGACCTCAGTCTAAGGCCTCGGCCAATGTAAACAAACCTTCCAAATGAAAGCTTGGTTCTTCATGCACCAGTGGGAGCCAGGCTGGCTCTGTTTAGGGAGGAATGGGAAAACAGAGGAGCAGAAGCCTGGGTAGTGCAAGTACTCAAGTTCGGCTATCGTATTCCTCTCGTTTCACACCTCCCTCGCTCTCACCTGTGCCAATTCCATTCCAGGCATACTCTCCGGGCTCAGACAAATTTCTGGCGCTAGCCGCAGAAGTGGAAGCGCTTGTTCTCAAGAAGGCGATAGAACAGATAGAAGGGGATTTTCCTCCAGGCTTTTACAATCGCCTTTTTGTAGTTCCCAAGTCATCAGGGGGCTGGAGGCCGGTTTTGGATGTGAGCGCCCTGAACTTGCATGTCCAGAAAACAAAATTTCATATGGAGACCACTCGGTCGGTTCTGGAGTCCATCAGACAGGGGGATTGGATGGTCTCTCTGGACATGCAAGACGCTTATTTTCACATTCCGATACATCGCGAATCTCGGAAGTACCTGAGGGTTCATGTTCGAAGGCAAGGTGTTTCAGTTTCGGGCGCTTTGCTTCGGACTAGCGACCGCTTCCTCAAGTTTTCACCAGGGTTCTATCCCCGATAGGAAGCTGGCTGCACATATTAGGAGTAAGAATCTCCCTCTATCTGGACGATTGGCTTCTCCGGTCGGAATCAGAGAGTCGGTGCATGAAGGACCTTGGAACAACTCTGGATCTAGCCAGAAAGTTAGGAATTCTGGTCAACAAACAGAAGTCCCAGTTGGTTCCATCTCAGAGCATCCTTTATTTGGGGATGATTCTGAATGCTCAAGTTTTTTGGGCTTTTCTGTCCCCGAAGAGGTTCAAGGGCTGTCTGGAGACAGTTCAGGAGTTCTTGGACAAAAAGGTAAGTTCTGCCAATCAGTGGATGAGGCTCCTGGGCAAATTGACGTCAGTGGAGAAATTTGTGACGTTGGGAGAACTGCACATGAGACCTCTGCAGTTTTTCCTGAGAGCCTCTTGGTGCAGGAAGACCCAACCAGACTCGATTACCTTTCCTGTCACAGATCAAATAAAAGAGGACCTAAGTGGTGGCTCTCTCGAGCAAGGTTGGAAGAAGGGTTAGATTTACGACCCATCCTCCCGAACCTACAGTTCTTTTCCGACGCATCGGACACAGGTTGGGGAGCCCTGCTGGGAAATCAACGGACTTCAGGAGCTTGGTCGGAGAAGGAGAAGAAGTTTCCACATAAATGTAAAGGAACTGTTAGCAATTTTCCTGGGGCTCAGACAGTTTCGGAGCTTAGTAGAAGGTCGGGTAGTGGCAGTGCATTCCGACAACTCCACGGCTCTCTCGTACGTGCGGAAACAGGGGGGGACTCGGTCTTTCTCTCTATACGAAGTAGCCAAGGATCTCCTCCTGTGGTCAAACGAAGCGAAGGTTCAGCTAGTCCCGAGATTTGTTCCGGGAAAGATGAACGTCCTGGCGGACGAGCTAAGTTTTTCCCGTCAACAGCAAGTGTTACCTCTGGAGTGGACTTTGGACAACAAGATTTGTCAGAAACTTTGGCGCCTTTGGGGACGACCGTCCATAGACCTGTCGCGACATCAAGGAACAACCGTGCTTCCTCTCTTTTGTTCTCCAGTTCCAGATCCTCTAGCTTGGTCGGTGGAAAACGCAATGCTGTTGGATTGGTCGGGTCTGGAAGCTTATGCATTCCCTCCGTTTCGGTCTAATAAGAGAGGTGCTGAACAAGTTCATGTCGCACAGCAATGTAACACTAACGTTAATCGCTCCCTTTTGGCCCAGGAAAGAGTGGTTCCCGGACCTTCTCCAGTGTTAGTAGACTTCCCCAGACTTCTTCCTCCAGAGAAGTGGCTTCTCAAACAACCTCACTTCAAGAGGTTCCACCAAAACTTGTCCGCTCTAGCTCTGACAGGGTTCAGACTGTCCGGAATCTTGTCAGAGCGAAAGGGTTTTCAAGAAGAGCTGCAGAAGCTATCGCTCGTTGTAGGAGAGTCTTCTAACAAACTCTATCAGGGAAGTGGAGAATCTTCAGAGAGTGGTGTAGAAGTGCTAAAGTCTCTACTTCTGCGACCTCTTTTACAGAAATAGCAGATTTTCTTCTATTTCTTAGGACTCTAAGAAACTGGCTCCTTCGACGATCGAGGATATAGAGCCATGCTCTCTTCAGTTTTTCGACATCGAGGTTTGGATATTTCCTCCAATTCAGATCTGTCGGACCTCATTAGTCTTTCGAAACCACTAAGCTCCCGCAGGATACAGTGGCTTGGAACTTAGATGTGGTGCTTAAGTTCCTCATGGGGCCACCGTTTGAGCCTTTGAAGTCAGCTTCACTCAGGAACTTGACTAAGAAGGCACTTTTTCTTATTGCACTAGCTTCTGCTAAGCGTGTCAGCGAATTGCACGCTATAGACAAAAGAGTCGGTTTCTCTCAAGGCAATGCTGTATTTTCGGTATCTTTGACCTTTCTAGCCAAAAATGAGAATCCTTCTAATCCTTGGCCGAGGAGTTTTGTGGTAAGGAACTTATCTGATTTGGGTTGGACATGAGGAGGAAGAAAGGCTCTTATGTCCAGTCAGGGCTATTAAGCAGTATCTGTTTGCCACTAAGGGTATTAGAGGACAATCTTCTAAGCTCTGGACCTCGGTTCAAAATCCCTCTCGTCCTCTTTCTAAGAATGCTATATCGTTCTTTATTAGAGAGCTTATCAGGGAAGCTCACTTGCAGTCCGAGAACGACAATCTTTCCGTTCTGAGAGTTAAAGCTCACGAGGTTAGAGCAGTGGCAACTTCTTTAGCATTCAGAAAAATTTATCTTTAGCTTCGTTCTTCTGAGCACGTTCTGGAGATCGAATTCGGTTTTTGCGAGTCATTATCTCAAAGAGATAGAAACGGTTTTCGAGAATTGTAAAACGTTAGGTCCGGTGGCGGTTTCTGGCATGGTGTTGGGAGAAACGGCACAGGGGTCGTCACCTCTATGCTAACTTTTCACCTTGAATAGGTTGTCGAGTTCAAGGGAAGCTGGGGTACTGAGTACCTGGGATACTCACCAGTCTGTTAGGTCAGATTTTACAATGGTTGGGTATATATGTTTTTAAATCTGGTGTTGGTGACAAATGTTTTGTATGATTGAATTTCTGGTCTTAGCCCAGGGCAAGGGCAATCTTTGTTGTTACTATCCTCCGTCAGTCAGCCTTGACTCGCTTGAACTACGGAAGGATTCCACTCCTGTAGAGGCTAACTTGGTCAAATTCCAATTCCTCTACAATAGTAAGAAGAGCACCGACCAGAGGCAGTAACAGTCTGCTGTAGCTCTCTTACAAGGTAAGGTACAACAGACACCTTGAGTGTTTACTGGTATTGTAATAAATGTAACCATTTAGAAATACTAGTGGGTCCACTGAATCCCACCTTCCCCATAAATGTGTAATCAGCTGTATAATTGTTCGGTAAAGACACTACAATAAAAATGAAATTTTCATTAATTAAAATGAAGTTTTATTGTATACTTACCGAACAATTATGATTATACCCACCCTCCTCCCCTTAGGTGGACGGACGGGCAGAAAGAATTGGATTCACCTGGGCAGTTGTACCTGGTTCTCCCGTGAGTGGAGGGAGATGATGTCATCACCACCAGTGTTGGCGACGCCTACGCGCTAAATTTGAATTTAGTATCCTGCCGCTCGTGGAAATCACGGCTGTATAATTGTTCGGTAAGTATACAATAAAACTTCATTTTAATAATGAAAATTTCATTTTCGACCATTTTGTTTGAGTTAAAGTTGACCGAAGGTCACATTTTTTCTATTTATCGTTATTTATACAAAAATATTTCAAACTGATAAAAGCTACAACCATGGGTTGTGTTTTGTTGTATTCTACATAAAATTGTGCACATTTTCATATATAAAACTTTATGTAACGGCTAATTTAAAATGTTGCAAACATTACAACAATCGGATGAACAAATTTATGATTTTTTCGGAGTTACCGAGTGGACGTAAGGAAAAAGTTTTTTTCATAAATTCACCATAAATTGAAATATTGCATTAGAGACTTCCAATTTGTTGCAAAATTAAGGTAAATGATTGAATATTACTAGAATGTAATAGTTTTAGCTTACAATTGTCTTTCTGGGCTTGACCTGTGTCGGCCTGTGAAATGGTTCCTTTGATACTATTTCTGAAGAATAAATATTGCTATTCATCCTAGAGAAAAAAGAAACAATATAATGCCAAGATAAATGGCTCGCTCACTTCTTATAGAAGTGTCGGTATAGTAAGGAGCGAGTGGAATCACTAAACCAGAGGTTCCTTGCCATTTAGCTTCTTCCTTCGACAAAACCCCGAACTACGGAGGAGCCGTGCTACAGCTCCCGGTCTACTACTACCGTGAGCGCCTCCGACGCCTGAGACGTCATTCCTTCGATAGCGCGCGTTACACCAAACGTTAAAATTTTTTTCGGTGCTGTGTTTCGCTCTATTTGGATTTATTTGGATTTATTTTCAAGATGTCTTCAACTTCTGCTTCTAAGTTAAGTACTGTTTGGGGTTACTGATCTCATTTTATGATGATCTTCGTGTTTTATACATATTCGGAGCCTTATCGGCCGGTATGCCCCTCGACCGCATGGCGGTACGGGTTATCTCTTTCGGTCTTCCATACCGTTAGAGATTTCCCTTTTTCTCAGTACTTTAGATATGGTTACTTATACATAGTCTCTATATCTTTATGCAGTTAGTTTTTTAGTTAGGCCTCCACGGGGCACGCTCCGACCGCACGTTTCGGACCTTAGTCTAGCTACGCCTTACATTGTTAGGAGTTTTATCGTCACGATTGAGAGTCATATCATCTTAATTATTCTGATGTTCTCTCTTTCCTTCTCTAGTTCCTGATTACTTTAATAATATTATAGGTACTAGGTTGGCTAACATACACCATGCTTCGGTATGGCGATTAGCTTCCCGGTTTTATAATTTATTTTTACCGTTAAGTTAGGCTTTCATACCCCAATTGTCGATGGTGATTAGCCTGCCCCCCGTTTTTCTTGAACTAGAGGTTAAATTAGGCTAACATACCCCTTTCTTCGGATCGGCGATTAACCTAATTTTCTGTTTGCTTAGCTTCGTGTTCCCCGTGTTAGTCTAGCTTTAAGATATCGCTTTAATTTTTATTTGATTGATTATTATAAATAATCCTATTTATATCAGTGATATTGATGTTGTTCCGACGGTTCTTCCCACCTCGTATCTTTCACCTGGCTGGGAAGACCACCGGTTTATCACGGTGAGCCGAACCCGGTTACGGGGTCCCCCCTCCCGTCCCCCCATTCCCCCCCCTCCATACATTGCCATCCACGTCGATGGGTGATGACTCGTTTCTCACAGCTAGCGTCCGAGTCTGCATGAGAGGGGTTACCTCACGGGACTGGTGGGGATCTCCCCTCCCCTACTGGTACTCTCACTCGTCACGTGCCTCGGGGGCTCGGGACCACCTCCTCCCCCCTTCTTCTCCGTCCTTAACTGGCCGCTCAGGGGGAGGGCTCCCCTACCCCACATTCTTCCCTACTCTTTTCCCCCTCAGTTCAGTCCGGCAGGTGTCTATCCGCCGCTACCGAACATAGAGAGGGGGGGAGGGAACCACTGGGTTTCCTCCCATCCACTTAGGATAGTTCACACGAGCACTTACTGATATAAGGGGTTTTTATTTTGTTTTATTTTGTGTTATTTAATGTTTAGAATCTTTTTGCGTTACTCCGGGGGGGGGGTTTTTTATTTCCGCCTCTCGTACTATCCCTTGCTTCGTTAGAAGTTTGACATTGCTCACTCAATATTAATTAACTCCGGGCCATACGGAGAACTCCGGGCCCTACGGAGTCTATTTTTAGTCATATGACAAGTGAGCTTAGGCGGAGGCAGAGACTTTCTTCCCCCCTCGTAATTTTTCTACGTAATATTCATACGTAGATCTCTATCCGTCGGTCCTACTCCGGCACCCACGGATAGTTTTTTGCATATTATTCCACCGGAGGTTGTCATTGGTACTCATGTATCCTTTGACTTACAGATGTTGTGCCAGGAGATTGGGTGCAGTGCCTCCTCCAAGACCTGTGCGGCCATATAGTATGCCGTTCTCATGCGGAATGTGCAGTGAAAGTGGAGGATTTTTATCGTTTGGCATCATGAAGCTTGCCAAACCTGCTACTCTTGCTAGTAGGAGATGCCTCACTAGTAGTAAAGTTTCTTAGCACTTTCTTCATTCATTCGTCACCTGGAATACTTGTTGTTATATTATACCTTTCACATATGAGACACATATTCATATAATCTCAACACAACAGACATTCCTCCCCTATCCTCTCCCTAACTCTAGACCCTTTTTTACAGGGTTCTGATGAAGAAAAGAAGAAAGCTTTGTCGACTCTCAAAGCTTGGGTAGGGGGTTTTGGCCGGAATTCTAAGGGCCGCCCCTACATTCTTACCCAGGATATGGCGGACCTAATATTCCCAGGAGCCAAGAAAGGATCAGTGGTGGACCGATAGCGGCCGCCCCTTTGCTGGCCGACCTTCAAGTCATGATCTCCCTACAGGAGGGGGATTTCAGAGGACGTTGCAGAAGACGTTGCGGCAATGAACCTCGACGTTGAACCCATGGCTATTGACTCCATGGGTACAGGTAAGGGTGTAGTAGGGGCAGCTCCTGTGGGTTCTCAGGGCCCTTTCCTGAATTCCCTTTCTCCATCACCTTCTACTGATCCTTCTACTTCCACTTCTTTCCGGGGCTTCACTGAAGAGCAGCGGTCTGTCCGTCCTAAGGCTACTTCAGTGATCCCCAAGGCTAAGATGACCGAGGAGAAACTTAAAAAGTCTCTCCCCAAGAAATCGGTCATCCTGACAGACACTATAACTCCGGCTCACCACCCCGGATCAGTTAGGTCAAGGGAGGCCTCTTCCTCTGCGTCGAGGTCCCCCAAACATAGATCACGTAAGGATCGGGCTCAAGTCCCTCTTTTTGTTGATCCCGAATCCTTTTCGGCTAACATTCTGGAGCAAGGTGGGAGTGATCGTAGGGGCCTTGGTTGACAACAAGGTCGGCTCGGTGCTCTCCCAGCTCTCCAGTTCTGTTACGTCTTCCGGCCAGTCGATCCCAATCGCTGGCGGAACGGCTGGCCGCTCAGGAGAATGCCATCGCCGGGATCCAAACCTCGATTGCGGCAGGTTCCCCTCTATCTGTGCCACCTTCTCCTCTTCCAATGCCAGATTCCAGCCAACTGCCGGAATTCAAGGCGGCCAACCCTTGGAGGATCGCTTCGTATGCCCCGTTTGTCAACGGAATGTTGACAATCGAAGGCATAGGAACTCGAAGAGGCGTGAGGACTTCGAGTTCCACCCCAGAGACCTTCAACCACCATTCATTGGCTACGTCCGACTAACGGAAGCAGCGATGATGAGAGAGGACAAGGTTCCCAAGGAAACAGTGATCCTTCCGACGGGAACAGGCACAGCAGACTCTAATGAGAAGTCTGGAAGAATGGGGGTGTGAAAACACCCGCATCACAGCCTTTAGGAGTCCTTTCACCATTTTTACTCCGGTGGAAGGGACTCCGCTACCACTGACCCTTAAGGTAGTGGAAGCAACCTTTCAGGCCGCCCTGAAAGACGAGCCCCTGCCTCAACTACGAGAGACGGAACCCACCTCTCTCTTAGTCCCAGGCTCCGAGACGTACTTCGAAGGGGCAGTTCCTACTTTCTCAGTAGGAAAACTAAAGGCGGACTGTGCCACCTCTCTCTTTAGTGAGAGACTCCCCAGGTTTGTCGGACTCTCTCATCCAGATGGAGTACGACGCCCGGACTAGGCTCGCGAGATCCCTTTCCTCCATGACTATGGCGGAGATGACGGCTCTTGTATACCAACAAGAGCCGTTATTTAAAGTTTTGGCTAAAGGTCTGCTGCACACCATGCAGTGTGACCTTTACGACTTCCTCATAGCCAGGAGAAATTGTAGGAAGCACGTTCTGGCGGAAGCTACTATCCGCCATGAACCGAATAAACTGATTGCTTCCTCAATTTGGGGAACGGACCTCTTTCCAGCACCAGTAGTAGCAGAAGTCCTTCATGAGGTCTTCTAAGGTCAACCAGTGCCTCAAAGTCAGGTGGGGACTGGTAGCAAAGCGGAGGCATGCAATCTTCTGGTCCTAACCCAAGGAACAAGAAGAAACCAAGGAAGTTCTCTCCCTTCCAGCCTTCTCAACAAACGTTGGTTCAGGCAGTCCCAGCATCACAGGGCAACCATCGTCAAAGGGTCAACAACAATACCTTGTTCTGACCCCTCAGTCCCAGCAATCTCAACCCTCCACTTCCTTTGCTGTCTCGCCAGCCTACAATTCCAACTATGAAAGCCAGAACTTTCAGGCTTTCAATAGGTTTGCGAGAGGCAGTAGAGCAAGAGGTGCCTCTCGATTCAGAGGATCCGGCAGGCTGCTAACAGGGGAAGAGGTTTCCGAGGAGCAAGAGGTGGCCGCCCCTCGGCAAACCAGCAGTGAGAATCCCAAGGTAGGAGGGAGGCTGTACCTCTTCCGCCAGCGGTGGGGTTCAGCCCTTGGGCTCAAAGTATAGTAACAAAGGGACTAGGTTGGAGTTGGCTAGAGGGCCCTCCTCCAACCAAACAGATTCTATCAAGCACCAACAACGGAATTGGTAGAGTATACCGAAGACCTCCTTCTCAAGGAGTAGTCTCAAGAGTCAACAATTTAAAATTTCAAGGACGCTTGTTCAGCGTGCCAAAGAAAGACTCGGTAAACCGAAGAATCATCTTAGACTTGTCCCATCTGAACTTATTCATTCATTGCGACAAGTTCAGGATGCTGACCGTTTCGCAGGTACGGACCTTACTTCCCCGTGGGGCCGTCACAACCTCTATAGATCTTACAGATGCCTACTATCATGTTCCCATAGCCAGACACTTCCGTCCATTCCTAGGCTTCAAACTAGGCAACAGATCCTACTCCTTCAAGGTAATGCCATTCGGGCTCAACATAGCCCCCAGGATCTTCACCAAATTGGCGGAAGCAGTAGTGCAAGAGCTAAGGAAACAGGGAATAATGTTAGTGGCTTATCTGGACGATTGGCTTATTTGGGCAAAGCCACCCCAAAGAATGCAAAGAAGCAACGGTCAGAGTGATCAAATTCTGAACATTTAGGTTTTCAAATAAACAAAACCAAGTCCAGACTAACACCGGAATCTCGATTCCAGTGGTTAGGCCTTCAGTGGGACTTACAATCGCACACTCTATCAATTCCGTCGTTGAAAAGGAAAGAAATTGCAAGAGCTACAAAAACAATTTCTCAAACGACAACAAACATCCAGGAGGTGCCAGGAGAGGATCCGGGCCTTCACTCCAGTTTGCATCCAGTCACAGACGTTCTGCTCAGAGCCAAACTCAAAGATATAAAACAGGTATGGCGCTCAAGAGCGAATTGCAGATCACGGGACAAACTAGCCTTTATCCCAGCAATCTTACGGAAAACGTCTCCGCCCCTGGACGGAGACAAAGAACCTTTCAAAAGCAATTCCTCTACAGTTTCCCCCTCCATCATTAGTGATCCACACAGACGCCTCACTAACAGGGTGGGGAGGATACTCCCAGTACGAAAAAGTTCAAGGAACTTGGTCGTTAACATTCCGCCAGCTACATATCAATGTACTGGAGGCCATGGCAGTATTCCTCACACTGAAACGACTCCGTCCGCCCAAGAACTCTCATTTCAAATTAGTTCTGGACAGTGCAGTAGTAGTACACTGCATCAACAGGGGCGGATCCAAGTCAAGCCACTTGAACCATGTCATGATAGCCATCTTTTCTCTGGCATGCAAAAACAAATGGCACCTGTCAGCCACTCACCTGGCAGGAGTCAAGAAAACGTAGTAGCAGACGCTCTATCACGCTCCGCTCCGTTGGAATCGGAGTGGACACTGGACAGGAGTTCATTCAATTGGATCAGTCTACAAGTCCCCGGACTCCAAGTAGACCTCTTCGCCACGGAGTCAAACCACAAACTCCCTTGTTACGTGGCACCCAACCTCGATCCTCTAGCATACGCTACGGATGCAATGATCCTCGATTGGAACGAATGGAAGAATATTTACCTCTTCCCTCCGGTGAACCTTCTCATGAAAGTTTTTAGACAAACTCAGGACATTCAAAGGCCAAGTAGCTCTAGTAGCTCCAACTGGCCCAAGAGCAATTGGTTCCCTCTACTCCTAGAGTTGAGACTCCGACCACTACGGATTCCCAACCCCAAACTAACCCAGTTAGTGCAAACTCAGACTGTGTCCGCTTCCTCAAGAATTCAGAAAACCTAACTTTATGGATTTTCTGAAATTCGCAGCCATGAGGAATGCAGAAATTGATCCCCAGAATATCTCATTCTTGGAATCAGATAAAAGAGAATCTACTCTCCGACAATATGATTCATCTGTCAAGAAACTAGCAGAGTTCCTTAAGTTGTCAAATTCTCAAGTCATGACAACGAACCTAGCCATAACTTTCTTCAGATCATTGTTTGAGAAAGGCTTAGCAGCAAGCACTATCACTACGACCAAATCAGCTCTTAAAAAGATCTTCCAATTTGGTTTTAGCATAGACCTTACGGATTCGTACTTTACGTCCATACCAAAAGCTTGTGCTAGATTAAGACCATCAACGAGACCTAAATCAGTCTCTGGTTCTTAAATGATGTCCTCAAACTGGCCTCGGACATTAACAATGACTCTTGCAATTATATATCCCTCCTGAGGAAAACCCTATTCTTATTAAGTTTAGCCTCCGGAGCTAAATATCAGAACTGTCAGCTTTATCAAGGGAACCAGGCCACATTGAGTTCCTCCCCTCAGGGGAAGTCCTCTTATACCCCAGATCGCCATTTTCTAGCAAATGAAGACCCACAGGACAGATGGTCCTCGTGGAAAATCCTACACTACCTCAAGACATTTCCCTTTGTCCTGTCAACTCATTAAGAGCCTACCTAAGCAGAACAACTCTGAAATCTTCAGGCCCATTGTTCATTAGGAAGGGAGGTGGGGGTACTTTATCCCTAAAAGGGATCAGGCAACAAATTTTATACTTCATTAAACAGGCCAATCCAGAGTCCTTTCCTCGGGCCCACGATGTTAGGGCGGTGGCCACATCTATTAATTATTTCCAACACATGAATTTTGACGATCTTAAGAAGTATACAGGCTGGAAATCTCCGACAGTTTTCAAACGGCACTACCTAAAACCTTAGAAGCCCTCAAATTTCCAGCAGTGGCAGCTGGAAACACAGTTTTCTCCTGATTCTTAATTTTACTATAACTTCTTGTAGCCTTCCCTTCTACCTGCCCCATTGCACCCTTACTTAGTTTAGTCGCCTCCATGTATTGGGTTACCTTGAGTTTGCTTTTGTTCATCATTCTAATCGGATTCAGTTCCATTCTTTTGTATATATCAACTTATATCTTGTCTTTGCCTAACCTGTATTGTTATTGTTTGTTGTTAGGCTAACTAATTTTAAGTGATAACCCGTGTTTTAGGGCTTATACTTCCCTTAGGGTAAGACTGTAATTTTAGTTGATTATTATACTATTAACCTTACAAGTGTTTAACTTTACCTTTTTTAATTTATCTGTACTGTTCCTCAAGCTTGGTGTTTGGCATTCTCTGGTACTATTTCACAGGCCGACACAGGTCAAGCCCAGAAAAGGGATTTTGACGAAGGAAAAATCTATTTCTGGGCAACGACCTGTGTCGCCCTGTGAAACCCCACCCTGTAGTTAGATTATCCTCACCCAGCTTACCCCAAGCTTGGAGGCTATCTTCAGGAATGACGTCTCAGGCGTCGGAGGCGCTCACGGTAGTATAGACCGGGAGCTGTAGCACGGCTCCTCCGTAGTTCGGGGTTTTGTCGAAGGAAGAAGCTAAATGGCAAGGGACCTCTGGTAGTGATTCCACTCGCTCCTTACTATACCGACACTTCTATAAGAAGTGAGCGAGCCATTTATCTTGGCATTATATTGTTTCTTTTTTCTCTAGGATGAATAGCAATATTTATTCTTCAGAAATAGTATCAAAGGAACCATTTCACAGGGCGACACAGGTCGTTGCCCAGAAATAGATTTTTCCTTCGTCAAAATCCCTTTTTTTTACCATTTTGGTCAAGTCAAAGTTGACCAAAGGTTGAAATTTTGGCACATCGTTATTTATGTGAAAATATTTCAAAACTGATAAAAGCTACAACCATGGGTTGTTTTTTGTTGTATTCTACATGAAATTGCCCAGATTTTCATATATAAAAATTTATGTAACGGCTAATATAAAATGGTGCAAAAATTATGTCAGTGACGAAATAATTTCCGAGATGCGTCGCTGGTTCTTTTTAGTGCGAGAAGAAAGAAATTCACGCTTGCGCGCCTGGGTAACGATTGTAAACAAAACAACAGCTTGATCCATGAGCTCCCAGCATCCACCAAGGCGCGTGATTCAAAAGTTTTTGCCTAGTAGGCCTATAACTATTTTTCCGCGAATTTAAAAAAAAAACTTTTTCGTCTACGTACCATACGTCAGTTTGGCACCCGACAGACAATTTTCGTCGACGTTTAATACGTCCAATCGGCATTAAAGGGTTAATGAAGTTTCAAAAATTTCATCAAGCTCTGAAGCTTCCAGTCTGGGGATTAGGCACCAGTGGTGCTTTAAGAAGTCTAGGCCTCAGAAGAGGCCATTGTCGGAAGCGCCCGCTTCGCCTCAGGTGCCTTATAAGAAGTCTAAAGGCAGTGTCTGGGATTGTCTAGAACTTTTATCTTCTGTTTGCAAGGAGGAGAGTAGACCTTTCAAAGAAGGTACGAGAATTTCTTTCAGTAAACGTAAGTGTGAGCATGTCTGACACAGTAGCTTCTGAGCAACCATCAGTGCCCGCGTTTGTTAAACCTTGCAAACCCCCAGTTACACTTGGACATTTTGTTCTTGTCGAGAGCCCAGTAGTGCCTGAACACGCCTTAGCTGTTAACCCTCTTACTCCGAAGGGGTATAATAAGAATTATTCTTCTTCTGGAGGGGCTTTGGCCTCGGTGGAGTGAATGAGGGAGGAAGCGATGGTTCTTAGATGATGATTACCACTCTTAGTTGCGGTGTTATCTACTCAGCTCACTCGATTTGACTCTGCCAAATTGAGTGCTCGGCTCTATCCAAGTGAACTTTCTGCTTTTTTCAAGATGATTCTTTGTCATGGCATAAGCACCCTCCTTCCCTGTGCTACTTTAATCACAGGTGGTGATTGCACATGATCTACCCCTCCTATTGGTTCTCCTAGCAGGACAAGTAGACCGCCCCTATTCCTTACCTAGTTGCCCGACCCTCTCAATTTTGCCAAGAGGTATAAGGCGGACACCTCAGAATTCGGTTACAAGTGTTGGTATTTTGAGATCAATCCTCAGGTCATCTTGTCATACACTCAAGTAGTTGGGGAAAGGTGTCGTCGTCTTATGCTGCATCCTCCCCTTCTTTTCCTAAGACTTCGTTGGTCTAAGAAGAAGGTGATAGCCTCTCCTCCCCCTAAAAAGCCCCTTATTAGGACTTCGAAAGGTCTGTCTCCTTACACGGAGGAAGCAGTTGGTTCTCCTGTAGGCTCTCCTAATCCTTCAGGATTAATAACAGTTTTGCTTATCTTTGGATAGAGCGTTTGGGGGGGCCACAGGAGTGCAATACTTGGGTTCGTGCTCCTACTATTAGATCTAAGGGTTCCTCCTCTACAACTAGTGCTGCTTCAGGAGAAGTGCTTGTTCACGAGACACACTGAATGTACATCCAAAAATCAGTGACCGCGAGACCTCTCACCATCCCAATTCTGGCGCAGGGTGGGAGAAGAGCACAAGTCATACAGTGACTCACACCTGCTGGTAAACCCTAGCATTAGTATTGCTACAGGTTCCGTGTAGACGTACCTGTCTCTCCAGACAGAACGCCAGAAGTGTCTGAGGAGAGGTCATTTGTGCAGTCCTCTTCACACGAAGCTTCAGTCTCGGAGAAGACGGATGCATGGCAAGGATATTGCATTTTCTCGCCACTTAACCCTTAAATGCCAACTGGATGTATTATACATCAACTAAAATTGTCTGTCGGGTGCTTAATTGACGTGCGATACGTCAACTGCAAAAAGTTTTTTTTTAAATTCGCGGAAAAATAGTTATAGGCCAAGTTTGCAAAAAATTTTAAATCACACGCCTTGAGGGATGCTGGAAGTTCACGAATCAAGCTGTGTTTTGTTTACAAGTGTTACCCAATCGCGCATGCGCGAATTTCTTTCTTCTCACACTAAAAAGCATCAGCGACACATCTCAGAAATTCTTTCGTCACTTTGTCATAATTTTTGCACCATTTTATATTAGCTGTTACATAGAGTTTTATGTATGAAAATGTGTGCAATTTCATTTAGAATACAGGCGGTCCCCGGGTTACGACGGCTCCGGCTTATGACGTTCCGAGGTTACGACACTTTTTCTTAAATATTCATTGAAAAATCCGCCCTGGGTTACGACGCTTGTTCCGAGGTTACAACGCTGACGCTTCCGACGCTCCGAGTTAACGACGCTTTTAAAAAATGCATACTATGATAAGAATCCTTTATAGTTTAGCACAGTTAATAATAAAAATAAGTTTTTGGTTAGATTACAAAAAAAATTTTGAGGTTATGATTTTCGACACTTTTTATGTCGTATTTTTAAAATTTTTTTAGTGACGCCTCATATGCGGAACTAGTTTCCGAGCGAATGAATACACTAGCTTGGGATGCGCAGTTTATAACAGTCCAAAAGTGCAAATGATGAAAAAATCATTGCTTGTTTCCAATATATACATAATTAACCCTCTTACGCCGACTGGACGTATTTTACGTCGACTTACAAAAGTTTTTTATAAAATTTGCGGAAAAATACTTATAGGCCTACCAGCCTAAAACTTTTGAATCACGCGCCTTGGGGGATGCTGGGAGTTCACGGATCAAGGTGTTGTTTTGTTTACAATCGTTACGCAGGCGCGCAAGCGCGAATTTCTTTCTTGCCGCACTAAAAAGTATTTGTGACACATCTCGGAAATTATTTCGTCACTTTGACATAATTTTTGTACCATTTTAAATTAGCCGTTACATGGAATATTATATATGAAAATGTGCGCATTTTTATGTAGAATACAACAAAAAATACTCATGATTGTAGCTTTTATCAGTTTTGAGATATTTTCATATAAATAACGATAATTGCCAAAATTTCAAACTTCGGTCAACTTTGACTCTACCGAAATGGTCGAAAAACGCAATTGTAAGCTAAAACTCTTATATTTTAGTAATATTCAATCATTTACCTTAATTTTGCAACTAATTGGAAGTCTCTAGCACAATATTTAGATTTATGGTGAATTTATGAAAAAACTTTTTCCTTACGTCCGCGCGGTAACTCTTCCGAAAAAAATCATACATGCGATTGTGGTAATGTTTGCACCATTTTAAAATTAGCCGTTATATAAAGTTTTTATATATTGGAAATGTGCGCAATTTCATTGCACAATACAACTAAAACAACCCATGGTTGTAGCTTTTATCAGTTTTTGAGATATTTTCATATGAATAACGATAATTGCCAAAATTTCAACCTTCGGTCAACTTTGACTACCGAAATGGTCGAAAAACGCAATTGTAAGCTAAAACGCTTATATTCTAGTAATATTCAAGCATTTACCTTCATTTTGCAACAAATTGGAAGTCTCTAGCACAATATTTCGATTTATGGTGAATTTATGAAAAAAATAACATTTTCTTTACGTCCGCGCGGTAACTTCCGAAAAATCATACGTGCGATTGTGGTAATGTTTGCACCATTTTAAATTAGCCGTTACATAAAGTTTTATATATGAAAATGTGCGCAATTTCATGTAGAATACAACAAAAAATAATTGAAGGTTGTAGCTTTTCTCTTTTTCGAAATATTTGCATATAAATCACGATAAATAGAAAAAAACCACGTTCGGTCACTTTGACTCTACCGAATGGTCGAAAAACGCAATTGTAGCTAAAACTCTTACAGTTTTAGTAATATTCAGTCATTTATCTTCATCTTGAAACAAATTCGAAGTCTCTAGCAAAATATTTAGATTTATGGTGAATTTAAAAAAAAATCTTTCCTTCCCTCCGCGCGCGGATTCTCCGCCACAAATCTCCGAAATGCGTACGTACCATTCTCGGAATATTTGCTCCATTTCATATTAGGCATTTCATGGAGTTTTATATATGAAAATGTGCGCAATTTCATGTAGAATAAAACGAAAAATATTTGAAGGTTGTAAGCTTTTCTTATTTCCAAAATATTGCATATAAAAAATATATATATAAAAAATTCGACATTCGGTCAACTTTAACTCGTCAGATATGGTCGAAAACTGCAGTTGTAAGCTAATACTCTTACAGTATAGTAATATTCAATCATTTGTCTTCATTTTGAAAGAAATTGGAAGTCTCTAGGACAATATTTAGATTTATGGTGAATTTTTGAAAAAAATATTTGTTTACGTCCACGTGTTACGAATTCATGCATTATTTTGTGATAATATTTTTCTCTGTGTTGCTTTTATAGTTTTTACAATGTGTATATACCAAAATGATCGCAATTTAGTGTACATTACAACGAAAAAAAGTAACTTGTTACCTTTAGCCGTTTTGCGCACAGCGCGATTTGAATACAATTATATATGAAATTTCGTTTTTGCGCTATCATATATCGCTTATTTATATATGATAATGATAAATTTTTTTCATTTCTGATGGTTGCATACTAAACTTCAGCCAATGACAAAAAAAGGAGCCAAAAATGAACTCTTAATCTTGGAAACTAAGCGCGCTGTGATTTTTTGAAAAAAATTATTTTTTTCCGCTTCCGCGCTCACTCTGAAACACCTCCGGCACACGGGAGACAAATTTTTTTTTACCTTTGGCGTAAGAGGGTTAACAAAACTAAGTTCCTGGTTAGATTACAATGCAAATTCCAAGGTTACGACGGTTTTTTATGCTTTTAATCGATACCTCATACGCAGAACTAGTTTCTGAGCGGAGGGCGCATAAATTCATTTACGCTATTAAACTGTATGGTAACCATAGTCAAGGATAAGGAATGCATACTCAAACAGTATACATATCCTTTAATACAAAACCGCAAAATATCATTGAAACATTATTTCACTTAAAGAATCCATTTATACTCTACTTAGATTTGGATATGAAAACCATAGTTTCTCTCTCTCTCTCTCTCTCTCGTCTCTCTTCTCTCTCTCTCTCTCTCTCTCTTTGTATTTTCCGACGAAAATAATCACTAATTAGTGTATTTTGATGTTTATTTTCATGACTAAATATATTTTTATAATACAAAAATGATTTACTAATTTTCAAATATTAATTTTGATTAATACTCTATTAGTAAGTTTAATAAGTTGAAATGATATCACATAATAAAAATAATTTCTCTCTCTTCTCTCTCTCTCTCTCTCGTCTCTCTCTCTCTCCTCTCTCTCATCTCTCTCATCGTCCTCTCTCTCTCTCTCTCTCTCTCTATCTCTCTCTCTCTCTCTCTCTACTACACAGATGTATGTTTTTTTTGTATGATAAATAAATGATTTACTATTTACAAATATTAATATTAATTTATACAGCAATAATATCAATTCATTAAAGAAAATACCATAGTGAATTAGTAAGATTTTAGCTTATATATTTATAAAATTATGGAAGAATGAAGGAAATCCCAGTCTTCTCTCAGTAACCTTTTTCTAACTCCAGGTACTAAAACTGTCAGATATATCAAGTTCTGTGACAGCCAGGAGGGGGAAGTGCTCATGAAATTCCCCCCCCCCCCCCCCCCCACAACTCTCTCTCTCGCTCTCTCTCTCCCCCCCCCTCTCTCGCTCCCTCTCTCATCTCTCTCTCTCTCTCTCTCTCTCTCTCTCTCATTTACTGAGACTCAAGATTTTTTATGTACTTGTACTATTTGTTTTTAATACTTTCAAATAATAATAATAATAATAACTGTAATTACCAAATTCATATGTGATAGTATTTTAAAGAAATACAATATTAATCTATCCATGTCACTTTTAATTAAGGTTAACTCTCTCTCTCTCTCTCTCTCTCTCTCTCTCTCTCTCTCTCTCTCTCTCTCTCTCTTGCCACACAAGATAATAATGTGTCATAGTGGTAACTCCCTCCCTCTCTTTCGCTGGAAGCGTTATAAGTATTTTTTGAGAGAACAGAGAGAGATAAACTCTCTCTCTCTCTCTCTCTCTCTCTTTTACAGAGATGAAAGAATTTTTATGGTACTAGTATGTAAAATGTTTATTGATAATTTCAGTTATTTAAACAAATATAAACCTCCTTTATACCGTGCTGGTGCTACAAGTTGTAATGCTCTCTCTCTCTCTCTCTCTCTCTCTCTCTCTCTCTCTCTCTCTCTCTCTCTCTCTTGTATTTTAATGAAAATATACAGTAATTTGTGAATACACAGTGTCGCACATGAAAAAAGTAAATTAGTGATAATTTTAGAGATACGGCCCTAAGAAAAATTGCAAATTAGTGAAATTTTCCGTGGACATGTTTTCAACAACGTTGTTCCAGCTTACGACGATTTTCAGGTTATGACGAGTCTTAAGAACGGAACCCCCATCGTAACCCGGGGACTGCCTGTACAACTAAAAACAACCCATTGTTGTAGCTTTTACCAGTTTTGAAATATTTTCATATAAATAACGATGTGCCAAAATTTCAACCTTCGGTCAACTTTGACTTGACGAAAATGGTCAAAAAATGCAATTGTAAGCTAAGACTCTTACATTCTAGTAATATTCAATCATTTACCTTCATTTTGCTACAAACGGGAAGTCTCTAGCACAATATTTTTATTTATGGTGAATTTTTTTAAAAAACTTCCTTATGTCCGCACAGAAACTGCCAAAAATCTCAGAAATTCTTTTGTCAGTTTGTCGTAATGTTTGCACCGTTTTATATTAGCCGTTAGATAAATTTTTATATATGAAAATGTGTGCAATTTCCTGTAGAATACAACGAAAAACAATCCATGATTGTAGCTTTTATCAGCTTTGAAATATTTTCATATAAATCATGATAAGTGCCAAAATTTTACCCTTTGGTCAACTTTGACTTTACCGAAATGGTCGAAAAATGCAATTGTTAGCTAAATCTCTTACATTCTAGTAATATGCAATCATTTACCTTCATTTTGCAACAAATTGGAAGTCTCTAGCACAATATTTTGATTTATGGTGAATTTTTGAAAAAAACAAAACAAAAAAACTTTCCTTATGTCTGGGTGATAACTGCCGAAAATCTCAGAAATTCTCGTCAGTTTGTTGTAATGTTTGCACCGTTTTATATTAGCTTTTACTTAAAGTTTTATATATGAAAATGTGTGCAATTTCATGTAGAATACAACAAAAAACAACCCATGATTATAGCTTTTATCAGTTTTGAAATATTTTCATATAAATCATGATAAATAGAAAAAATTCTACCTTTGGTCAACTTTAACTCGACCAAAATGGTAAAAAACTGCAATTGTAAGCTGGAACACTTACAGTCTAGTAATATTCAATCAATTACCTTCATTTTGCAATAAACAGGAAGTCTCTAGCACAATGTTTCGATTTATGGTGAATTTAAAAAAAAAACTTTTTCACCTCCGCACGTTACGAATTCATGCATCATATTGTGGTAATATTTTTTCTGTGTTGCTTTGATCATTTTACAAATTGTTATATACCAGAATCATCGCAATTTAGTGTACAATACAACAACAAAAATTAACTCATTAGCTTTAACAGTTTTGCTCGCAGCACGATTTGTATATAATTATATATAAAAATTTTTTTGCACTGTCTTATATTCCAATATTTATATATGATAATGATATTTTTGTTTCATTTCTGATGGTTGCATACTAAACTTAGGCAATGACAAAACAAGGAGCCAAAAATGAACTCATAATCTTTAAAACTAAGCGTGCTTTGATTTTTTGAAAAAAATAACTTTTTTTCTGCTTCGGCGCTAACTCCCGAACGCAGGCAGCATACGAGAAACACTTTGGTAAATAGGGGCTCGGCGTTTAAGGGTTAATCGCTTGTTTAACTTCTGCCAGCTCTCGCTCGCATTTGCATAAATGAACCAGTTTGGTGGTCCCAGCAGCAGGGCAGGCAAGAATATCCAATCCTCTTTTCTCATTCCCTCTATTTCCTGGTTACACAGGGCTGGGCAAGGCAAATAAGAACTCTATGGAGATTTCTCCTCAGAGTTCTACTGCGAGGGCCTATGTTCCTGGTTTGGTCGTAGTACCTCACTGGACGTACACCCAAGCTATTCAGAATCGATATCGCTCAGAATTCATTCAACTTTCACCTTTCTAACGTTCCCGTTTCGGGAACAACCAGTTTGGCAAGAGCTAGTTGTCTTCGGTATCCTGTTGTCAACATAAAAGCTTTCCTTCAGGTCAGCTTTGCCTTCACTTTCTTCATCATAGAGTGAAGGTGGTCTGCTAACAGTCCTTATTCCTTTTCCTCATTCAAAGGATGAGCAAGGAATAGGGTTGTTGCTCGATCAGCAGGAACCTTTGAACATATATAGTATATTCCCCTCACAACATGCTTCTGTTATCAGATGCACAGACAGAGTAATAGGTGCTGACCTGTCAGACAATTTCTTCAGGTGTGTGATCGAGATGATAAGAAGTACCTCATAATTATCCTGAAACTCGGTGCAGCCTTTCAGGCCTCCCAAGAGTTTATGGGTTTAATTTTGAGACACCCAGTGGTATTGTTAAGCAACAAGACTACGGGAGTGGCATTACGATAAAAAAATAGGGTTTCATTTCCCTTCTGTTTCAGTTTATACAAAGGTGCTCGAGTGTAAGTGTAGTGCACTCAATAGCTCCACCAGCCAAAAACATTCCAATGCGGTATGTGCTATCAGGCAACTCACTATGGAGTTGAGTAAGATGCAGGATTCTGCTTTCTTATGGAGACATTGTTCGTCTTAGCATTGTTTCTGCTAAGGTCTGTGGGCAGCATTTGAGTCTATGGTATGTTCCTGTTTCGTGCTACGCACACTCCATTGTGAGAATCATCAGAAAGAGAAATGTCTCAGTAGGTTTATCATAATGTTTGTTTACCTCATGGTATAACAGAAGTCTGTAAGTCTTCTACTCCATTGCAGCTGCGATGACTTGGAATAATTTTATTCAGACAAACTCGACAGTTTTGTCTTCTATATAGTACAATTTTCTAATTCATAAGTCATTCAACTATTCATTGTTCACCCCGAATTGAAAATGAATGATGGAAGATTTCGGCTATCACTCGACCTACTAGTTCTGCTTCCAGGGTAAGGAAAAGAGATCTTCCCAGACCAACCTTCAGCCAGTGACTCAAAGCAGTTCTTCAGGCAGTACAGTCCCTGTTTTTTCATGAATAAAACACTTCCAGCCTTCATTGAAAGCACAGACTTTCTCATTGAGTAGCAATGAAATAGCTCAATAACTCTTTCAGTCCTCTGTAACATGCCAGGGATTAGAGCCATCTTTGTTGGTTGGTGTCATTGATGGGAGTTTCTATGATCAGAATCGCGAGAGTTAACTTCTCCAATTCAGCTGTGAAAATATGTAGGTCCACATTCACCCTAGTCATTCACTAAAGTAGTATGTATTGTTTCTCCTCAGTTGAGATTCAACTACTGATTAGAAACTTCTCTGTCTTGCCATCACAGGGACCTCGGGTCTCTAGAAAGCATTTGACCCTCGTTTAGCATACACATGCCATTGTGAGAATCATCAGACAGTTATGTTTTTCAAGACTGCATCTCGTCTCTCTCCAGCATTGGCGAAGAAGATAGATGATTTGCATGGTTTGTTTTCAACATCACTTTTCAAAAGGCAGGTATCATGTCGTGACTCTGTCTCGGATGTTCAATCATTCAGCATCTGTTGACGGGAGTTTGAATCCTTCATGATCGCCAGTGTTTTGGACTTTATATTTTTATCCAGATTAATCATTACTTTGTCCTTTTGGTGTGTTGCTGTACCTGCGGAGGATCAATACCCTTTACTGGATGTTGGTAACCTTTCTCCACTGCTGACTCACCAATGCAGAAGTGTCTAAGGAAACATCTTTCTCTGAGTCCTATGAGATCGTGAGGAAATCCGTTGCAGAGGGCTACGTCACCTGTATGCTTTCTCAGAGAGCACACAGTGCCATTGGCTTGGTACTTTTGTCACATTCTGAAGAATATGTCAGAGTGGACGATAGATGTAGTCTCATTAGGGCCACATATGTCTGTCTTCCTTTGGATCTTTGCCCACAGGTTCTTAGAACTCATTTTCCCTTGGACCTATGGTGGATGCTCAACAAGTTGTTTGCCTACCTGGCTCCTTTAAGTGGACAAGTTGCATCTTACCCATGGTGCTGTATACTCCGCACAAACAATGTCAGAGAATACGTAGTTATATAGTTAAGGGTGACATACTTATATAGTCACAGTAAGTCGTATTGTCTTAGTAGGATAATGTAGAATAGCGTTGTAAGTATGCATGCTTAATAGTCTGGACAGTAATAGAAGTTAAGGATATCATAGTTCGTAGTCTCTTGGAAAGCCTCTCCCCTCCTTCCTCCTTGTCCCTCTACTCCTCTTCCTTCAGGTTGAGGATAGGATTTGAACTTACTCTTGCTAGTCAGGTGTTTGATGCTGGAAGCCTACACGTTTAGTTTCTTTTCTATTTTTCTTATCAGAATTATAGAAACAATCCTGCTTCATCTAGCAAGGTGAGGAAGGAGACTGGCAATAAGGCAAACCATTCTCAGATCTTTGCTTTAATGCCTCCGACTCTTAATATTCTTTCCATCCTTCTTCTGGATGAGTTACGATTCCTCACTCATTTTGAAAAGGACCATAATTCCAACTCTTGATCTTGCATCTCCTTCACGCTGATCAATATGTCAGAGGCAGGGCTCTCCTCTTCGCTCTTATGATCAGGAGGAATATCCCAGGTGTCCTGAACTCCAGTCAGTTCTAGAGACTCACTCAGATTCCTCCCACCAATAAGTGAGTCTTCCTAGCGTAAAGGACCAGGGGTTTGTGCATCGTGTTGGAACAAATCACAGTTTTTAAAGTGAATGGTATTTTTCATAACTATACAAACCTGAGGTCCTTTACATAAATGCCCAACTCATGCCACCCCTCAATCTGAAACCTTGAGCCGAAAGGCAAAGTGGATTGTTTACATTTGGGCAAGACCAGCCTACTGGATGATAGTTACTGCCTAACCACCTCGTTCAAGAGTTTTAAAAGCTGTGTTCCGGTTTTGCCGTAAAGTAATTCCTAATGTTGAGGACCTCAGGTTTGTATAGTTAAGAAAATATAATTTACTTTAAAAAAATTTATATTTAAGATATATTAATCTTTATCATTTTATATATGGGGATTTATATGATTATTCAGAATGTGTGAGAAATGAGGAACATTACAACTGAATAGAGGACACAATCCAATTATGTTATAAGTACAGTAGTAAATTTTTAGATTAATTTGTAACTGTATGAATTATGAAGGGCAAAATTACAATAACAGAAAACAATTTTTTACTAAGTTCGAGGAAGTCAGTGTTGGTGATTTTTAGACATGTCCGAGATTTTATCTTAATCTTCACATTTACTGATGTACTGATGTTATATTTCAGCCATTGCGATGATACATCTGAAGAGGAAGAAGAGAGCTGTGCAAGAATATTTAGTCTGTTAATATTTTCACTCACTCGTGAACTTCTTGGTGAAATATATACCTTGCAGCGTACGCCAGCCCCACCTCGCTGGATAAAACAGTCTTTACCACATTCTCCTCTACTGATGATTGCTTATACCAAATCAAAGGGAACTCTGATGAATCATGTGATTGATAATGTCAGATGTTTATTTGGATGGAAGATCCCAGTGGGAAAGGAGTCACTTATGCTTCGATGGGCAAGAAAGCACAGAGATCTTGTTGATCAGGTGAGAATTTAATTTAATTTAATTAATTTTTTTTGTTTTTTGAGGGGGTGGAGCTCCATTTTTTTGCTTTAGCTTATACAGCAAATTTAATTTCTCTCTCTCACCAAGGCGAGAACTGCTCAAAGTGTTATGTTTATGTTATACTCAGTAGATATGTATTATATTACTAAAGGTTCTTTAAAGTGGCCTATCAGCCCAGTTACATTGCTTTTACTTGTTACTCTTCATATGTTCTCTTTGATTTACCCTCCCAGCTGTCCAGCTTCTTTAACTTTGTTTTCCTCAAATGTTCATTTCTCAATTGAGACTGAATCCTTCAGGGAAGATGTATGAGTAGAGGTTTGACTTTTGGTTTCATTAACCTGTTTTAACAGCTATCTCCACATAGTAAAATGCAGTGTGTAGCTGTACATTTTTTCTATTTCATTACATTAGAATACAGTTAATGAACTTCATGTTTAGACTCGCCTTTGTCCAACCAACAGTTAGCCACTAATAATAATAGGCAGGATGGAGATAACTTTGGTCTCTCAAGAAGGTGTATAGATAGCATCCCTAAGGCAGGACCTAGCAGTAGATCTAAAGTAGTTAAAAAAATTTAATTCTTATGAACCAGTTAATCATAGATAACCATAATCTGTGTGAAATATGTGTAGGCAGTCCCCGGGTTATGACGGGTTCGGCTTATGACGTTCCGAGGTTAAGGCGCTTTTCAATTATATTCATCAGAAATTATTTCCAGGGTTACGGCGCCTACAACGCTGATCTAGCAGAAGAAATATGACACCAAAAATTCAAAATAATCAATATTTGAAGGTTTTTTTTATGAAAAATGCAATAAAAATGCTGTTAACATAGTTTTCAATGCACCCAAGGCATTAAAAGTAAGTTTTTCTTAGGATTTTTGACGATATTCCCGCTTACGACGATTTTCGGCTTACGACGCGTCTCAAGAATGGAACCCCCGTCGTAACCCGGGGACTGCCTGTAATAGAGTTATGGCACCATAACATACCTGCCAGAGATGCCATAAACTGAAACTCAGCACCATAAATCACTAGTTTTGGTTAATGGCAGTTTTCGCTTACCAGCACCCTGCCGTGAATGGAACCCCCATCGATAACAGGGGACTGCATTTATCACTTTTTTTTACTCCTGAATACAGGCAGTCCCCAGTTACGACAGGGGTTCCGTTCTTGAGACGCGTCGTAAGCCGGAAAATCGTCAAAAATCCTAAGAAAACCTTACTTTTAAAAACTATGTAAAATGCATTCTTATTGCATTTTTCCTCCTAATAACCTTCAAGTATTTATTATTTTTCTTTTTTGGTGTCATATTTCTTCTGCCAGTTCAGTGTTGTAGGCGTTGTAACCCTGGAAATAATTTCTGATGAATATAATTCAAAAGTGTCTTGACCTCGGAACGTCGTAAGCCAAGCCTGTCGTAACCTGGGGAGACTGCCTTACTGTAATTGTTGAGTAGTGAATCATTTTGCATATTAATAGTAAGTATTTAATAACTAATGTATTATTTATTGTAGGTGCTGGTGAAAGAGCTGCAGGCAGAGGAAGCGAGCTGGACGTGTTACGACGAGGATGAAGCTTTTGTGAAGTTTCGTGCTGCAGATGAAATCTTCACAAGTCTTTTAGATGAAACTATCTCACTCTTCTCGAAAATCATAGAGAAGAAGATGGCATTTACTTGAGCATGTTGTCGTAAATGTTCAAAAATTTTAGATTGTTGCATCAAACGTCTTGATTACTATAGGCATTCCATGGCTTTTATTTAATAATAAATTATCATAAAATGCATTACAGTACAATACTTATGGTTCGATTTTAGATACTCAAACAAAAATGCCTTTTTTATAAATATACTACAATCATTTTAGTTAACTGCAGAATCATATTTTTATGTGATAGCTTGAATATTAACTTAACTTGTAGGTAGGGTTTCGTTTCATTTCTTTAGTTACTCAAGTCTTTGATAGTGGTCTGTTTATAGAGTGTTATCATAGTCATCCTCATAACTCGTGGTTAAATACAATTTTGATAAAGTCCCATAAATGTGGACACTGCATTTACAACGAATTAGATGCCACTCTTTTATAGCATCAAGTGGTTTTTTTAACGTTTATAACACCATTTTTTTTATCATCATGTTTTATCAAACTAGTCAGTTATTCCCACAGTTTTCATCCCATGCACTGCAGTCTGTGATATTTCAAGTGTCAAAATGTGTTGTGATATGTCGTAAGTATAGGTTCTTGTTATTCCTGCACTTATAGGAAGTTTTAATTTTTTTTTTTATTAATTCAGGGAACACTTTTTCCATTTCACTCAGTAATAACAAGGTTAATTATTGGGACTCATTTTAGTACTTAAGTTTTGTGTGTTCAAACCTTTTGTTCAGGGAAAATAAATATTTTGAAAATATATTTTGTTTATTTAAAAGTGTTACATGTTATACCGAGACTTAAAAGGAGTTACAAGGATCAGGATGTCTAAAGACTTGTTAGTCCATCCAAGGGATCATCGTGTGCTCACTTATCTCTTGGAGCAGGTTTTACTGTTCATTCTCATTCGCAGTGTCGTAATTATTTTGTCTAGCTTTCTTTTAAACTCTTCCACACTGTTGCTGTTTACAACTTCTGGTAGCAGTTTATTCCATGTGCCACATATCTTGTATGTGAAGAAGTTCCTGCAGTGAGATGTTTTGTATCTCTTCAGATCTAGTTTCCAGCCATTATTTCTTGTCTGGTTTTCGTTTAATGTAAATAGGTTAGTGTCTGCTTTTGTTATGCCTCAGTATTTTGATTGTTTCTATTAGTTGTCCTTGCAATCGTCTTGCTTCCAAGACATACATGTTCAGGCTCTGTAGTCGTCTTTGGTAACCTATTTGCCTGGTGGATGGAATTAACTTTGTGGCTCTTGCTTGTGCCCCCTTCTTATGTATTTATGTCCTTTCTTAGTGTTGGTGACCAAAACTGCACTGCAAATTAAGATGATGTGTAGAGCTGCAGCATCATTTCCTTGTTTCTGTATTTAAACTGCCTCGTTATGTATCCCACTAGTTTCTGTGCCTTCTTTTCAGCTTTTATGCACTGTTGTTTGTTCATACAGGGAACAAACCCTCGGTCTTAACAGTAGGATAATCTTCTTGCGCCAGCTGGAAGCCAGTTAAAAACAATCAAGATTGTAAAGCAAGGAATCTGTGCCATCGGGCAACTCATGCATATATGAGGTGGAAGTTGGTCACCAACCAGGCATAAGACCTTGTGACGTGCTAGTCTCTCTTTGACCACCTTTGAGAGTAGTTGCTTTTGCTCTCCTCCCAAGCCAGTTGCTGTGTTTGCCTGTGATTTCTTTTGTTTCAATGTGTTTGTTGTGTACTTGTGATTGTGAAATCCTCCGATTCTGCAAAGCCTCGTCAGGGTTTTCTGTGCTCCAGGTTTTTGGCTGCTACCATTACAGATCCCCATACAACTTTTTCAAGTCTTTGGTAATGGTAATAACTCCAAGGTCCTCTTTTTGTTCTACACTATTTATATCATTCCCAAGCAGCTTGTAGTTGGCATGAAGGTTGTTTGTTCCTATTTGTAACACTACACTTGGCATTTGCCATCTTTTTTACCACTCCTATTTTCTTTAGATAATTTCTTAAACTTTCTGCTAACTCTGGTTCTGTTGCATTTACATTTAGTTTGATGTCATGTGCAAATTTGGCTATCCTGCTAGTTAATCCTACATCAATGTAATATAAATAAAAAACAAGAGCGGGCCAAGGACAGAACCCTGAGGAACTCCGCTTGTCATATCTGCCCATTCTGATTCTTCACAGTTTATCACGACTCGCTGTTTTGTGTTCGTTAGCCAGTCTTCGATCCAATCTGCTGTTTCTAATACAATTCCTAAAGCTCTAACTTTGTCATTACTTTCTTGTGTGGAACTTTGTCAAAGGCCTTTTCAAAATCTAAGTAGTAGAGTATATCTATTGCTCTACTACTGTGTTGACTGTTTAACGACAGGTTGTTTCTGTCAATTTGATCTGCAATTATGGACTCCAAAACTCAACTTCTCTTGATTTGAACTTTAGTTTGTCTATTTTGTTTTTAAACGTCTTTTCTGTAAATATTTTGTCAAGTGGTTCTGCCCCTTCATATTTAATAGTTGGTCCAGGATTGAGTTAGTCTTCAAAACACTAGTAAAAAACTTATTCAGCTTTTTTGAAGTGTGTGTTCACTAGATTTCCTCCATTGTCTTGATTATAAAGTTGATTGTGTTAGGAGGATAGTCTGGGAAGCCTATTAATAGAGACATATACAAGGAAAAAAGGAAGGATGCTAAAAGACACAGCAAGGGCAGAGAAGAGAAGTTGGTAGATGAACATGAGCTGGAGGACTTTGGCATAATAAAGAAGATAATAACTGAAGAGGTCAAAACTGGCAACCAGTAACATGAAAAATGGAAAATTACAGGATCATACCATGGCCCAACCACCCACTTCATGATGGATCTTCAATGCCAACTGACATGGGAAGACACTGCCCCTCGCCGTTTGTTGAGATATCCCACTACAATAGTGTTGTTGCTCATCAGCACTACTGATTGACCTACCAATCGCTCCTGAAATACACACAATGCTAGTCATGCTACCCGAATTTCCAGAATGACTGCGGCAGGAGACGAAGCACTGGATAGATGAAAATTCCTCCCACAAAGGAAGGGTAGAAACTCTAATAACTTCCACTGCTTTCTAGGCCACGCATGACATTCCGTGCATGGATTCATTATGGTACAAACATTAGAAAAGCTGATTAACAGCTCTCTTAGGGCTGGCCCGAAGGATTAGATATTTTTACGTGGCTAGGAACCAATTGGTTACCTAGCAACGGGACCTACAGCTTATTGTGGGATCCGAACCACACTATATCGAGAAATGAACTTCTATCACCAGAAATAAATTTCTCTGATTCCGCGTTGACCGAGCCGGGAATCGAACCTGGGACCACCGGATTGGCAGCCCAGCTCGAAAACCACTCTTCCAGCGTGGAACTACAAACATTAGAACAACACCTATTGCATGTGGAGTGTGGGTCGCTGAAGAAGCCGGGAAACGAGAACATGGGAAACCTTGAGTTCCCGGGCACATACATTGGCGAGGCCGAGAAGCAGAAGCAGCCATAGTACAAGCACACTTACACACACAGAATCACAAGCGAAAACAGGCAATAAACCGGGTAAAAGGCCTAGAGAGGGTAACCACTGTGGCGTGGTCCTTGACCAGTTTTCACCCAATATACACATATTGCTAGATCTCACAAGATTCCTAGTTTTTCATATGCGATTTAACTGGATCCATCTTAGCGCTAGAAAATTATCCTATTGTTAAGACCGAAGGTTTGTTCGCGTAATGTTGAGTTGCAGATGTTGTAAGGTCCTTGACTTACAGTGAGGGATCTGTTTGAGCGCCGCACCGTCAGATGATTTCTGCTGCAAGTTGGTTTCACCGTCATCAGCGCATCACAAGCGCCATTACCTTCATGCCTATTGTTGCCGTTAACATTGTCAGCAGTACTGTAACTTGGACAGTAAAAAACTGGACTGAAAAAGTGATGCAAGATTGAATCCACCAGAAGTTGGAGGCATCCTACCAAGTTCAACACTAGTCCAGTATGCACTAAGGTTATATCTATAAAGGCCAATGGTTTGTATCTGTAGAACAAAGATGAACAGCTAAATAGGATACCAAAAGAGAGGACAATGACCAAGTAGGAAACATTAGTAGTAATTAGAATTGTTGGTGCAAGTTTAATAATTACTTTTTTATTAGCATTTCACAGCTGACTTCAACTGCCATTTGAGGTTGTTTTCCATGGTCACCACAATCCCTGCAAACTGATTTCCAGTTTGGCCTCTAAATTTAATGAATCACGTCCTGTCGGAACTGACGTTTTGCCTCCTAAGCTTTAGCTGTTTAAGCACTGCCAAGGCTTTCTTACTTAACAGTAAACAAACTTCCTATTAAAATTTTTTTTTGGGGTGAAATGAAAATACTCTTGAAGCTGGTGTTTATTGAATATTGAGGACGACTACAAACTGTTACTTAAAACATATTGCAGGAATATGGAAAAAAAGTATAAAACAAATGTTCACAGTAGCAGTTCATAATGTCCCGTATCATATCACACTGTTTTTTCATACTGGGGCATTCATTAATTCATGGGTAAAGGGAAAAGATATAGCTTTAGCCTTTACCTTTAAGCCAATAACATGATCCTCAAAACATAGCCGACCCCCTTTGGGAGTCAAGCTATTACCACTGTCATTCCATGGCCCCAACATTTGCACAATGAGACAACTTAAAACTTTGAGGTATTAAATCCTTCATGGGGGGTGGGGTACTATAGAAGAAGTAACATGTAGTCAACTAACACAGCAGTCAAGCTAGGTGGGATGAGCTGTACTTGAGAAAAAAGAATTCAACGATCCAGAAAAAAACACTTGAATTTCCTGACTTCAGTATTTTAAGTTAAAGATGCTAAAATAAGCCATTCTGAAATCCTTCCAAAAGATGAAAGGGAGACAGAAAAGAAAACAAAAAAAACAATGCCATGTATTAAAATTCTCAAAAAATGAATACAAATCCAACTATTCCGAGGCCACTCAACAATCAAAACAGAATGTGGTGTTACAAGACCCAATATTCACATTAATTCTGAAGTGGAATTACTCTGAATGCAAAAAACGAGAGAGATCAATCATATTACGCAAGATATTTCCCTTAAGATACAGTCTATGTAGCAATAAAGTACAAGCATTCTTAATTATGAAAGTTGGTTCACATTCACATGGCCTAAAAATGATAACAAGGAAATTGGTAATGGCTATAGAGATGTCTTGAGCAGAAAAGACGGTAATTTGTAATTTAGGACTACACTTGCCCCTCCATGATGAAAGTGAGCAAAAACTTCACATTCTTTCCATGATCATTTTTTATCTCATAAAAAATGAATTAAAATCCCCTGTGCTACAGCACTTTATTTTTTTTTTTTTTACTTCTTATAAAGTTTTAAGGCTCAATCATTTTAACTGGAACTCTAATTCTAAAATATCTAAAAAATATGACCTATCTAAAACTTGAATTTCAGTTTAGATGAGATCCACTTCTCTTCCTTGCAAATAAAACGATAAAAGAAATGATTAGTTAATGAGGACTACTATAGCTTGTACAAAACTTAGAGCAATTTTTAAAAAGTAATTTATTTCATAATTTGGCTGCTTAATCTATCTGTCACATTACAGGCAAGATTCAAACCTGAGGCATTTGGGAATTAATTTTGTTATGTCAAACACTGAATCTAGATTAACGTATCAAAACTATTAAAATAAATATTCTAAAAAAAAAAAAAAAAAAAAAAAAAAAAAAAAAAAAAAAAAAAAATAAAAAAAAAAAAAAAAAAAAAAAAAAAAAAAAAAAAACAAAAAAAAAAAAAAAAAAAAAAATTACCTCGCCATATCCACCAGTCAGAACTAAAGTGTCTTGCTCAGGACCAACTTAAAGAAAGCCAACTTTGAGAGGCCAAATAATATAATAAAATAAAATTTTAAAACACGAAGCTGCGATTGAAGCTCAATGATTTAAGATGCATAAATAATTTGCTTTGCAGAATGATGATGATAGGGTTTGATCAAGTAGTTAATACTATAAGAGCACTGTGGATACGAGTTAAGGAAAGCCAACATTTTTCCATTTCCTTTTTGTCTTTCCTTTTAGACGATTTTGTAAGTCTAGACGCTGACTCACCCAAGTCTGACCTGAGCAAGGCAACAAACTCCTCTGATTAAAAATCAAGTTATTCCTTAAAATGTATAAATTATATAATACAGTACAAAGAAAGCATCCGCACAGAATAAGCCACTTGGCAAAACGACGTGAGTCTGAGGCCTTGCTGTGAGACACAGTTAGGTGAAGTCAATGCCTACCATAGAGTTCTTCTGCTATTCCACTAATACTCCTTTGCTTTCACCGAGGGAGGAGGGGACAGATTTGTTCTTGAAAAAATGATTCATGATTATTCACAATGTGTGACCCTGATCAGACATAATGCCACATGGATGCCAAATCATCCGCCTGTTTGGCTTCAACTCGCAAAGTCTATCGTCTGGTCCCAGTTTCTTCTTGCACCATGACACTTTTATATGCACACTCTTGAAGTCTTTGTTTTCATCCTGTTATCTATGAAATGTTCTTTGTTTGACGTTTCCTTGTTCTAAAAACAATATGCATTCCTTCAGTTACAACAGTCAAGGTGGCCTCTCTATATCACTTTTATCACCAACATTTGCTTGTGGTAATTAAATGTCTTACATGCAAATCACAAAGTCGGTGGATACTCTCAGCAAAGGGAGACCCAAGTGATCTCTGGGAATGACCATTGCCTTCATACCTCTGAAATACCTGAAAAAAAAAAAAAAAAAAAAAATTTCACAAACCTTACAAACAAAAACATAGTGGTACACAACTACTCAATATTTATCACCAGACCTTTCAAACTAAACCCTATTTAGTAATCTGCCAACATTCTGAACAAACTTACAAGTTAGCTGCTATAACTGGTTACAAAATTTAAATTAAAAGTCACGTTGATGGCACTATATAGTTCTGAACTCAAATATGGGCAACCAATTAAATTTTTTCTCAAAAGGAGGGGGGGGGGGGGGGGGGGGGGGAGGGGGGGGGGGGGGGGGGGGGGGGGGGGGGGGGGGGGGGGGGGGGGGGTTGGAATGTGATGTCAGAATCACTAGGTGGGAAGACCAAAGGAAACAGATCAGAAATAAGATAAAATACCAAAGCACCTGAGAGCCACAGAGGTGTTGCAAAGAATCATTAGCAATGCTTGCTGCACAAATGCTACTGTTCACAGTAACCCTTATGAGAGATTACAATTATCATTACTATTATTATAACTCTTGACTTCCTAGGATACTAATATACCTCCTTCATACTACCGATCGAACCCTTCCTCTGATCTAACATAGTGACTTTTATAGGGCTGTTTCCAAGGGTTTATTAGAAATTACAACTATCAACCTGGATAAAATAAATACATTGAATCTTCTGACAATCTAATGCTTGACATTTGATGGCTGGCTACTATATAATTGAGCAAGTTGTGTTTCACTGCAAGTGTTGGTTCTGCATTCTGAATTGGACCGCATGGAGTATTCATCAAATACCTATTTGTCAGCCAAGTGTGACAAATTTGGAGATGAACTGCTTTGTGTGTCTGACCTAGTGCTACCAGCAAAATCTGAGGAATAAGTTATGGAACTATTTAAAAGGAGGAAGAATGGACTGAATGTCAATGTCAAAAAAAAAAAAAGTTAATGGTAAAAACACAAAAGAAAGAGAAAAATATACAATAAAGAGTGGCCATATAGCTGTTGTGGGAAAGGCTTGGGGTGAACTTTGTACTATTTATATGTAACAAATGGTGTCACCAGTACTGCTCATCAAGATTACATATTTTGGATTTAGACATTTTTCACCGCTGAAATGCAATACAAGAGCAAATTGTGTAGATACAAGAGAGAACCCTGTCTTAGATGAGATAAAGCACTTATTTAACTATTGGGAACACCACTGTGAAGCTTTAATAGAGTGCAATAAGCAAAAGAGAAGCTGCAGCATGGATGAAACCTTGACGCTACGGGTTCTTGTAAACCATTGAAGCAAGAGGACAGAAATGAAGACTAGACCTGATAATTAAAAAACAAAAGCATGAGACAGAGATTCATGCAGATAACTAATTTCACATATAATACAGCACATAAAAGCCAATGTAGATGTTTCTGATAACGATGGTCTTAATTTTAGAGTAAATGCGTAAATTTAATTTATGAAGATGGAAATTACACTAATGGAAAGTTATAATAAAATATCAACAAAGTGCTGGTTAAATTTCTTAATTAATTTAATCATATCAAATTCAGGATTTCTTAAATCTTATCAAGATGATGGGTTCTTAAACAGAACACCTCCAAAATTATAAGTACAAAACCAACTGGAATATCCTAACCTAATACTTTATGGTCAACAGTCTGGAGGAGAGAGAGAGAGAGAGAGAGAGAGAGAGAGAGAGCGCGCCTCGGGTTGAAGCATGTGTTCAATGGATTTCCAAGCCCGAAAATTCAACTTCTGACTGCCTTACATGGTATATATCACAAACATAAACCAAACAAGTTGGGCTTTCAGAGACAAACTACAAGCATATCAACTTATCATGATTCACATGAGTATCCCCCAACACTGATTTCAAAGTAGACCATTAATGGACAGATCCCACTCATGGCGAGAATCAAGATTATGCGCCATCGATTTGAAGGAATGGGGCGGGAGAGATTTTCCATTACTTCTATATCCCACAAATTCATTAATGGCAACTTTTAGACTAGCTCAGATCAAGTGGGACCTCACTGAGAGTTAATTGTGATCTTAACTTCAAGGGGATATGTGTTTCTCTTCCTCCCAAGACGTCGTCTTATTTATTTGCTCATAAATATCCCCAGGGTTTGCTGTTAGTTTTGCAAAGAAATATTAGAAAAGACATATAATCCAATTACACCATTTCCTTTGGGAGGCTGTTCCAAAGTTGAACACCATTTCCTTTGGGAGGCTGTTCCAAAGTTGAACAGAGTGAGGAATAAAGGACCTCTGGAACTGAGAAGTTTGACAGCAAGGCACATAAGGGCACTTGTCAGAAAGGGGAAGAGAGAAGAGCATTAACATTCAACACAAACTCTCTACTGATTTTAATAAGAAAGATTTTATTTTACTTACCGGGTTAAAGTTAAAATCCTAAGTTTCCTATTCCTCTTGACTTCTTCGAACACAACGCGCTACTTTCTTTTTAAAGACAGTATAGTCCTCACGAAAGTCTTTCTGTAAGGGATGACAAAACATATTCATGTTACAAGTAACACAGCAGCAAGTCACGTGTGTATAAATCAACAAGCAAAGAAAGATTACCATCAACAGTTGACCCCCAGGGTTCAAGGGGGATAGGAATCCCCCTGGAAAGCTAAAATCCTTGAGTATATACTTGATACCACTCTAAAAATACTTATAACTGCATTTTGATAGTTCAAACACCAAAACCCCCATCTTAAAACCCTTATAGCTGCCTATTTTAATAGTTTTATTATGAAAAATGTATTGTTCATGCACAGACAAAACCTCCTGTGAAAATATAGTAATTATTGAAAATTTCCCTATGAAAAATCCTGCAAATAGGCAAATTTTCTGCAAATAATGTGGATATACGTTCCAGAGAAAAAACTGCAAATGGCTGAAGCTGCAAATCCAGAACCGTGAATAGGCAGGGTCAACTGTACATGGTAGCCCCCTCAAACAAAATATTAACATTCACATCAACAAATAGCGCATGAAATGTTACAAATTAAGAGATCACTTACCGCTGCATCAACATTTGCTGGACTTTCATCATTGGGATCTGCTAACATACTGATGACAGAGATTAAAATAGTCTCGACTGTGTGCACAGGAAGCCAGCGCTCAGAGGCTTTTTCATAACCCCATTTATCATCTCCAGGTTCGTGAAGAATTGAAATGCACACGTCTCCATTCTTCTCAACTGACAAGAAAAACAAATTACTAATTTCAACAGAACATGTACAGTATTCACTATTCTGTATTGTACGACATCCAGGAAATTTCTATTTGTCTGCTGTCGTATGATGCACACTGCTTGACAAAATGTTTAAACAAATAGTACTCTGACCCTCAAAAGTGTTGATTAGCAGAGGTCTCGGCAAGACTGAGATAACCTAAAACATGACAATGTTTCAAGTTGGTTCCAAAATTCTAAGCAAATTTAGATGCTATTTAACCATTCCAATCCCACATAGGACTTTCACTGTTGGTAAATTAACAGCATAACTTTTAATTTGGATACATGAAAAAACAATTTACCACTTTCTTAAACCTAATGGAGAGAGACTGCAATCAACACTAGGTTTACACAAGTGTATTCTCTTGGTTTATACATTAAAAAATACTAACAGGCTTTTCATATTAAGTAATATGTTGTGGTATCAGTACTCAGAAATAAGCAAGCAAATCACACATTTAATACATTCTAATATGTCCTACGAAAACAGTTCATGACAGTATTAGCTAGGCTCCTGTGGGCACTAGAAAAATCATAAGACCCAGATTTACTTGGATAGGAGTTTGTGGAAGACAAAGACATTTTTGAGTGGTGGAATTCCACTGAGACCCTCCACATCAGTGTTGGAGACAATATTTGCCATGAGACTGATTAAGAGGTTTGTGCCAGAATGTTAATTTCATCAAATGGAAATTTGGTAGGCAAGTTCTTACTCTTCTCTGTATGTTCCCAACGAACATGAGTGCAGTTTCAATGATAATTATAAAAGAACCTCAGTAAGAGAAAACACATCCAAATAACAGAACCTCCTTTCAGATTTTGGAGTCATTCTCAAACACTCACACAATTTCTTACAGTCTTAATTTAATGGAAAAAGTTCATATGCCTAATTAAAAAAACAAAAGAAGTGGTATTGAAAGTTATTTGTAAAACATCACTCAAGAATATCTTCATTATCTGTACTAAAACAGCAAGTTACAGATCCCTATATACAGTACATTTACTTGCCACACACAATTCAACTCTGTTTACGAGGCACTACGTATTTACAGTGGTCCCCCCTATTCACGGGGGATGCGTACCAGAACCCCCCCCCTTAAATAGTTAGAACCCGCGAATAGTTGGAACCCCTATAAAAATGCTGAAAACAGCTTATTTCGTTAGTTGAAAAAAAAATTTGGTACTTGTTTTTTTTAATGGTTTTATTGGTGGATATTTCTCATAGAAAAATACCACGAATGTGCGACTTTTCCGCGAATAATGTGAGGAAACATTCCCGAGAGAAATCCGCGAATGTGAGAGTCCGCGAATCCGGAGAACGCGAATACGGGGGGTCCACTGTATACACAAAATTCAATGGATTAAAACTAAGACACTCAAAAAGACTAGGACTAGTACGTACTGTACTTTGCACTTTCGATGTGTGTAGAGAAATTTCCAACGTAATTTTGTGCCAATACATAATTTATTGTTTCAAAAGTGAGGAATGTTAAGGGTGCTAAAAAACCTAATTCATATTAGTACAATGCAATGTATAAATATATATATATATATATATATATAGATATATATATAATATATTATTATATATATATATATATATATATAATATATATATATCTATATATATATATATAATATATATATATATATATATATATATATAGTCAAGAAAATTCTTGCAATTTGTTCTACTCTGCAAACCCCTTAAGTGTCTAGGGATGCTGAGAGTCTATACGGTGTACATAACTCTAACTCCATCAGAATCCGGTGTATAAATGTTAATTCCTATTGCAGCCATAGAAAATATTACACACTGTGACTAATACTTACTGTTTGGATGCCATATATCTGTGATGAACTTCATTTTAGGTGGCCGGAGGGGATACTCTCTTGGAAATATTAGATTTTGTTTAAAAAAAAAAAAAAAAACCCAAAAAAAACCTTTAAAAAAAAAAAAAAAAAAAACCTCCTTCACTGCAAAATAAAGAGAACCATTTATGAATCCCTATGACCCAGGAAGCATAAAGACACATCCCTAGATGGCCAAGAACTTCAAAATAATCTTGAAATCAAACCTGACTGTAAGGAAGGCTTATTAAACTAATATTTTTTTTCTTACCTGAAAACGGTCAAGTTTGTTTGATCTGATTAAAAGTTCACAATGCTGAACAAAAACGGTTTGCATCATATTAAAATTAAATAAAATTGACCTTTCGTTTTGATAACCGAACCCCCTAACTTGAACAAGGTACTGGGATGATGACATGCAAGATGGTACAATTTCTTGATAAGATTCTTAAAATAAAATTTCCCAACCATTCCCACCAGTTATTTTTCCTCCTCATCCCTTACCACATATTTTACTATAAAATACAGATATTTAATATCAACTCCATTACTCCCCCCCTTATTTATATTTTCTGTCACAATGAACTGAATTGAATATCAAATTTAGGCCAGAGGCCAAACACTGGGACCTATGAGGTTATTCAGTGCTGAAACTGAAATTGACAGTGCATACAAGTTTGAAAGGTGTAACAGGATGAAAACCTTGCAGTCGCACTATGAATTAATTGCTAGATATTGGAAAGTAAGATGGAACAAAGAGAATAAGAAAGAACGTACAGTAAAAAGAAGGAAAGGGATTGCACCTAAGAGCTGAAAACATGCTCCACAGAACCTCGAGTAATGCCTACAGTGCACTGCCTAAGGTGCAATGGGGACTGTCACAGTGAGCAATTGTGAAAAAAAAAAAAAAATAAATAAATAAATAAATAAATAAGTCTGTCACTGAGCACAGCCTCAGTGAGCAGTGAAAAATCTTAACACAAAAACAGCATATATAGATATAAATAAAAGGTACATATAAACAAAAATACAGTAACAGCTTAATGCTATAAACTTATATGAAATGTGGAACCAAATTCCTTAGTATATCATACTAACATCCCTGCTCATTGGCACATGCACCTCATCAAGACAATAAATCCCTTACTATAATGTTTCAGGTGGGCCTATGATGAGAACTTCCCATTTGAAGATATCATTGTCATCAATAAGACCTGCGGAAAAACCTTCTACTGGATTCTTGTTTAACTCTGGAATAAAAGAAAAATAATTTAGCAAAGATGAATACAGTACTGTATAAAAATCACTACAATTTGTGCACAGCATTTATCACTTTTATGGAAAGAACAGGTTAAACAGTGCTGATGTACAATGCCTGGGGAAAGACAGCTATCATTCATATATACTTGCCTTACTTGTACACTACTGCTGTACAGCAATCATCATTGGACATTTCATACAGGTCAATATAAGTAAGTTTTCTTAGCATATACGGTTAAACCTTGGATTTCATAGACCCTGGTTTTAATACAATTTGGTTTCTGTAGACTTTTTCCAACAAATTTTTTACTCTGGTTTTGTAATTTCCTTGGAATTCACACACCCAAAAACACTCCTTCCAGGGCCCACCTCATGACTAGGCCCTGTACTGAGTGCCCAAACAAAGCATCTCATTCTCTCGTGAACCATTCTGCTTTTGTGTTTGTTACTTTTTTGTGGTTTTTTATTTGAATGCTACTGCTAAATAAGTCATAAAGAAGCCAAAGAAAGTTCCAAGTGCCAGCCCTTCTGTAAAAAAAGGCGATAAACAAAAGAGAATTTAAGAAATAACTCGTAGCAAAGTGTGGGGGCGATGATTTGTGTAAAGGCAAGGATGTTTGTTACAGGCTGTTCTCGGTAAGAAAATGCCTACAAGAAGTGCTGCTGTTAGCGAATTCAAGTCCAGCAGAGGCTGGTTTGAAAACTTAAAACAGCAAACAGGCAAACATAATGTGCCTACTTCAGTAATTAAGGACATGTTTGCAAGTAGAATTATGTAAAACATTTTGTGGAGAATTACCATCCCAACAAAGATGTTGTAATACATGTCTCTAAAATGTTTAATGACAATGCCTTGATTAATTTTAAGCAAATTTTAAAGAGATGCCACAAAACAAATCTATCTAGACAGATTTCTTGTGTGACAGGGGCCCAGTGGCTCTCAAGCTGGTCCTAGTGCTGGTAAAAAATGAAGGGGAGAAGTAACCCCAGTTGATGCCAATAAAAAACAATGAGAAGTAACCCCAGATAGGCCCTTGATACCTTTAGTCCTTACGGAGGGGGATTCACCTTCCAAACAAAAACTAACCCCTCCTCCTCCCTCTCCCCTACTCTCCATCTTTCATACATTAACATGCGTCCCCCATAAAGGTGAGTGATGTAAAATGTTTATTTATCCATTTCATTATTCATTTATATTTATTTCTAATTCTTTTCTGTATGTGAAACTGTTGATTCTCAATATTTTTTGTTGTATTTTTGGGTGTCTGGAATGCATTAATTGGATTTACATTATTCTTTATGAGAATTCTGTTTCAGATTTTGTACATTTTGGACTTTGTGAGATGTTCTGGAACAGATTACGTACAAAAACTGAGGTTCCACTGTATACAATTTTCCTGACAGTAGACATTCTGATATCTAGGGAATTTCAGTGAAAAGAAGTCCATCACACCAAGCTCATTTAAAACAAAGTCAACATGCATTACATTTCTCTCCTCCCATCAGGCCTCTACAGTACTATTCAACTATTCACCATCACAGCAGAAACTACCACTTTGGACAAGATTTCCTGTACATTCTTGTAGAATATTACTAAGTATAGAGAAGTGAAAGGAGTAGCCACTATCAATTACATTAATTTGCCGACTAACATTACAATAAATTTTAGAGACTTTGGTTTAAGGTACTGAACAATTACCCCATAGAACGCTACTACTTGAAGTTTGCTTTGAATGGAAAACTAGACCCTATCCACCTCTCCTTAGCAGTCAGTATCAGCAGAAGCTAGATACAAAGGGTGAACCTTATAATAAGGCGTATAATTGTTGGTAGTGGGTGGAATCTCCCACTCACAAGCTGTAAAGCCAGCATTTTTCCTTCAGCATTAGATACTAAATGGGGTGGTTGCAGTGGCATTATGATAAAAGACTCTGGTTTGTATACCAAGGAAAAATACAACTTACTTTGGAAATTTATTTGTTCCTAAATAAATACAAACCATCAGCTTTCATGTGAAATCTACCTCCTTCAGTGGGAAGTTGTCTCTCAAGTAACAGGCAAGTTGAACCTCCACCAAGAAATGTCATAATGCCAGGCACATTATTGAGCGGGAAAGGAATTACTCCGCTAACCTCTCAACCAGTCTAGCATAGCAAAGGCAGTGTGACAGCACCCTCAGCCCCAGTGAGATATACCTGATCACACTGAAAGACGTACATATACTCCTCTGAGAACTGAGTAAGACCCTATGAAGGCTGATGAGTTAGAATGTAATTAAGGGTAAATATGACTGAATGGTTCAGATTATAGCTTTACTGATGCTGCAGCCCTCTTAAGCGGAGGATGCTTTTCTGTCCAAAAGAAGCCTGAGTGGCTAAACATTCTGAGTAGCCGTAAGTCTCAGGGAGGTGTCTGGGAACCTGTGGGCATTGTCTTTTGGGCAGAATTATGTATAGGTGGTCTGACATTTCAGACACCTACCCTCATTACCCCTGCTACCAGAAGGTTACTCGAAATTCCCAAGGATATTCCACAATCACTGGCTTCTAGAGCTTTTGCCTAATCTGTAAAACAGTCTACTCTGCCACAAGCTCATTTGATCACAGCACAAAACCAAAAATAAAGTGCGTCCCTGGATACCACCTACTTGCATTTGCTGGTACTTTCCTCTCGACTTGCCTCAGTCTTCTTCAAGGCTGAAACTTTGGGAGAAGAAGACTGAACAGGGGACCTCCTTGTAGTCTCTCCAGATACACGAAACACCAGCCTTGGAACCTCGGTAAGAACTAGTACTAGTGGTAGCAGGAATGGATAAGATGCTTTCAAGACTCGCCCCTTTCTCTCACCTTGTGCCTGAATAGGGATGGTGAGAGGTCTCTCTGGCACAGATTCTGGATGTACCAGCCTCCATAGAGGCTCGTGAACTTTGAGCGACTTGCAAACAAGCATCAGACAGCACCAGTTTTAGAAGCAGGAGTGCAAACCGAAGTCTGCAAGCCTGTGGCTCCCGAAACGCTAGACCCTGAGCTAAGCAAAACAATCCAGAAGGATGAGGAGAAATGACAAGAGAGCCAAATGCTTCCTCTGTGGAGGGAGGCAGTTCCTTAAAAGACCCATGGCAAGACTTCTCAGGAGGAGGATTGACAACCTTCTTCAACCAAGAAGCCTTTGAAGAAGAAGGGGAGGCGGCAACAGACGACGATGACAAAGAGAATAATGAAACCTTATGAGAGCTCTCCTTTGTCAGCTTCTTCAGGATGGCGGTTCAAATCCCTCATCGAAGGGTCAGCAGGCATCACAAGAGCAATCAGGCCTGCTGGGGCAGTAAGAGCAGCAGGAGCAGACCCAGTGCCAGGAGCACTTAGAGGAGGTGACATGTCAGTAGCAGCCATTACCACTAAGGCAGAGGGCTTCATTGAAGTGGTAAGATCACAGAGTGGTAAGATCAGAGAAGGAGAGGCCTCAGTAAAGCCAGGAGGCAGTGGCACTGACTGCTGAGGTGCCAAAAGATGGGCAGATGTGCCCATCACCACCAAGCAAGTCACATTTGTGGGGTGATGGGCAAAAGTAGGCACACTAGCAAATCTATGCATGGTTACAGAGGGAGTGGTTGAAGTAGTTGCCATGTGCATCACAGGTGGTGGTCTCATGAAGTGACATAAGACCATGAACTGAGGGAGCGCCAGTGAGACCTAAGGAGAGCCAGACTTGCTGAGGGTCTCTAGTTTGTTAGTCCACCATACCTGGAGAAGAAACAATTGTATTCGTGGGAGGGGTGAGAGAAGGCACCCAGAGAGAGGTCGTCCTGGCTGCCACCCCATCACCCTGCTCTTCTTTGTCTGACGAATCAGACAAAGACAAAGGAGAGTTTTCTCCCAAAAGGAGAATCAGCAAGAAGGGGAAGCTTGCTGGGAGAGAGAAACAAGGAAGAAGGGTCGGCAACCAAGGGCATAGTCGGGGGTGTGTTAACCCTCAGCCCTCTGACAGCGCCTTGATAGCCTTCCTCCAGTACCATTTCCTCCCTTCAAACTTCACCCACTGCACAGGCGACCAGACACAACACTTGGCACAAGTAGAATTTCTATCACACTCACGCCCATGTCAATGGGGGTAAAGGGCGTGAGGATCCACATCAACAAAAGACCGGAAATTGTTGCACTTTTTCCTGTCAACTCCTGGGCAAAAATGTTGGGAGAAGGCAGTCTTACAGGGCTTATCTGATGTGTGGGTTTGCATTATTCAATAATATCACAACCACACATACAAGAAGCAAACACAGAAAGATCACACTGGGATATACATCTCAATGACAGTCAGGCAGAGAACGCAGCAACATGTCTCCACTGGACGACGACAGTCAAAAGAAAATGGGAATGTTTATGTCCGGTAGGGACATGACTCCCGACAACTAGACAGGTACTTAATTGCCTAATCACCTTGTTTCTAAGTTTATCGCCCATTTCCAGGTTTTGTCTCAAGTAATTCCTAATGTAAAGGACCGTCAGCTTACATATTGTTTAGAAACAAACAGGTTTTCATATCCATTTCATGGGGGAGCCAGCCACCATTATTCCGCCACTGCACATCAGTGCACCTTCATTCTCAGAAACAGAATGATCATGAAGAGACCATTTATCTAAAGCTGAAAAACTGACAGTCGAATGCTCAGCAGGCACTATGTGGTCCAACTATGGGTGCCACTTGGACACTGAATGCTCTGACACTTTGTATACTTGGACACTGGGCACTCTGGACACTCGGAAACTAAACATCGTAGGCGCTTGGAGTCCCGACACTACTTGGAGCCAAGATAAGGAGAGCGCTTTGGTACCAAATACTGGTGCTCAACAACTGGAAGACCTGCCTCTTCACCAAACTGGGATCCCTGTTCACACTAGGATTCGTATCACTGGCAGACATAGAATGCTCATCCTTAAGAACACCTTTCCAAAGGCTGTCCGTCGAGAACTGCAGACAGCAGGCGACTCAGAGGGAGCAAAATCCCTACGGACCCCCATGGACCGACAGTAAGCCTCCACCCCGGTTTAGGGGTCTGACAGGGACTGGGTTTAGAAAATCCTATAAGGCCAGATAGTCCCTCAATACATTATACATCCAGTAAGATGTCTTAACAATGGCTGTCTGTCGGCACCTGGGACCGGCAACAGCTCAACTGAGGGGGCAACTACCCATGTGTAACCACCGAAATTTCCCTCGGGCTTCCAGCATGCCTCCTCCCAGGTGTAGGGGAGTTTGACACAGCATCAGGAGCATCAGGGGACGAGTAGCCACCATCTCCGCTGCACTACAATTTTACTATTACAAAGTTAACATCTGTCAACCAAGACACATGACTGGCAAAGGTATGGAAAGGAAGCAAGGGAACCAGATGCAGGAGCAAGTGGCAAAGGCTAGTTAAAGAGAATTGGCACCAGTGTGTTCATCCCTGGTGCTGAGCACATGAGAGTGGGTGCAGGTGATGCTGGAGACCAAGGTCTAAGGAAGCAAGCTAATACTCGACTAATGCAAACACTCACTCATAGCAGTCAATAAAACACCCAATTCTTCCCTTACTACTTTTTGCTTTAACACTTCTCAGTTCTTCTGCAATGGAAGGTGTGAATATTGTAAAAAATTTATTTAGCAGAGGCTTGCAAGAAACATGTCTAGTAAATAAGTCATAATTGCAAAAGTTACAGATCTAATGAAAGGACAAAATACCCAAGAATTATTTCCAATGCAATTATCGGTGGCTTGCACGAAGCTGAAGGCCTATAAACAAATCATAAAATGCCGAAGTTATATGTCGTAGCATCAGTAAAAATTGGTAAACCATTCTCGGCGTCTTGTCAGAAGCCTATGGTCGAAATCAATTCATGAATTGCAAAAGCTAATGCCTAATGAGAAGGGGTAACATACACAATTACTTTATGATGGAATGCCATAACATTCCCAAATTACTTTTAAGCAAAATTATTATAGACTGCTCGCTAGTAATTTGCCGGCGTAAAGCAACTTGAATACTGCAATGGTTATGGCTTAATGAAAAATGCCTAACACAGACCAATTACTCTTATAACTGAGTTTATAGCCAGAAAACAATTCAAAAATTGCCAAAGTTATGGACTAATGAAAGGGCGTAACATACAATTTACTTCTATGATGTAAAGTCGTTCTGAGAACTACTTTCAAGTCAAAACTATTATCAGCGCCACCACTGACCTAATTGGTAAACAACCAGCAGCTCATTGATGACTATCAATATCTAAAAGAAACAAAATAAGAAAAAACTCATCCTGAGAGATTTCAGCTAAAGGCTACAATATACGCATTCTGATGGCTGACTTAAAGAAGCCTCCATTGGAATCTGGTAAAATAATAGTAAAATAATGAATAAAGCTACCGCCAGACCCAGTGTTGCCACCGCGGATGGCAAGAAACAAATGACGATTGTCTGCAAGGTCATTCTAATATGTATTCTGTTAGTAAGACAGGCTGTCACCTACACAACTATAATAAGCGCTACAGGCGAAATTTTGAATCTAAGCTGCTGTTCGTGTAGATAATAGAAACTATTAGCTATGTAATTGGTAAGGTACATATTCATATAAAATTCATCTCTTACACATACATCTGCGCATGTTCTTGATATGGGATGGGAGGAAGCAAGCAACAGGGGTCTAGTGTAAATTGTTACTGTCTGGCAAATGCCACTGCGTACTGTAATATAATGTCCATTCAAAGTCAAAGCTTAGGGACTGTTATAGCTTAACCAAGCATATCCAAGAGACATGAAATAAAAATCACATTATTACTGTAATAAGTTAGACTAGGCCAATGGTTCTAAACCCAGGAGGAATTTATTATAATTTTTTTTGGAGGGGGGGGGGGGAGGGGGGGGGGGGTGGGGGGATCGTGACCACAGATTGGCACACTCAAACTGAGTCTAGGATCACACAAACCCTAGTGCATATCGGTTGGCATTACTAAGAGGTCACACTGGCCTCTCTCTCCACTAACTTGTGTGTTTGTGTTAGCATTTTATTGCATATTATTTGGAATGCACCTTTTCATGAAGACAATTTTGGAAAGGGGGTGGGGGGAGGGGAATGACATTTTGATATATGGTGAAAGGGTGCATGGGCCAAAAAAAGGTTCAGAACCAATGGACTAGGTTATACATTTGTTTGTTTGTATGGTGTTTTTATGTTACATGGAACCAGTGGTTATTCAGCAACGGAACCAACGGCTTTACGTGACTTCCGAACCACGTTGAGAGTGAACTTCTATCACCAGAAATACGCATATCTCACTCCTCAATGGAATGGCTGAGAATCGAACCTGTGACCACCGAGGTGAGAAGCAAACACCAAACCAACCACACCACTGAGGGCGCTTAGGTTATGCATTTAAAATTACCAAAAGCATTAAGGCTACTGCCTCAACTACCAATAGTCTAGCTAAAGACTAAGTCATTCCTTCCTTCCTTGCTTGTTTGTTAAGTTAGTCTGCTTTGCCTAGATGGAACTTGCTCTACCATCACTCAGTGACACATGCAGCCTAGCCTGAACAAGTTGCAACACTGAGACCTTTGTGGTCATTCAGTCCTTGAAATGTAATCTCAGAGTAAAAAGTCAGTACTAAATGCAAAGGAAAGGGATGCACTAAGGTACTGTCTATACAACGCAGTACAGGTGAAATCCTTTGAGAAATCCACAGAGCTAATGGAAATACACTTCTTTTGTTTATATTTTTTCTTTCATTTTCAAGGGGTTGGTATTAAACAAGATGCAGAGATTAATGTAGAAAAATTAAAGAAAGACAGAAAATATCTCAATAGTCTCACCAGTACTTCATTACATACACCCTCTTCAATATTTAGTTGCAAATTAC